>NC_056740.1:485256771-485444271 GCF_019279795.1 Protopterus annectens | reverse complement strand
CATATGAGAAACGTAATTTAAATTCGTATTCATATATATCTATATATATATATATATATATATATATATATATATATATATATATATATATATATAGATAGATATAGATATATATACATATAAACACTGACACATATACATAAACACAGCAATGACCTCAACAAGTGGCTAAGCTTCTGATGTCATTCAATGGGGAGCCAGTATCTGTCTGCTTGGGACTACATGCTTGACAAACCACGATGTTTTGCCAGAGATGGTCTACACCTGTTGCCCCTGGGATTCAAGTTATTGGCTACAGCTCTTAGCACCCCCATAGTGCCTTATCTAGGCAAGGTTCAAAGGTCAAAACCACCATCGTAACAGGTACAAGCATGCAAAACTGAAGGTACTGCTACTCAGTGCTAGACGTCTAAACCTAAAAAGGTACCCTCTTGAGGCACACTTACAAATGGATACATCGCTATCAGTGCAGTAAATGGGACCTGGTTCAACATTCCAGAAAGCACACCTGTAATACCAGGCTACAACTCTTATCACACATTTCGGGCACCAAACCAAGACCACAATACTACAGGTGGAGGAGTGTCCATATTTACCAAGGTTATTCACACCTCCAGCCTAGTTCCCAACACAATGCATCTGAGAATCCCCAGGTGCAACTAACACTAGATAAGACTGCACTCCAAATAGTAGCTTGCTACGGATCCCCCACCATGCCCCGAGATTCTCACTACACCTTTGTAAACATACTGGACAATATTAAGATACAGCCACACACCATAATACTGGGTGAGTTCAGCTACCCTGCCATTAACTGGGACAACTACTCAGGTACCAACACATTTTACCAATGGTCCTGGAATTCATACATTCCAACTCCCTGGATCAACTGATCCATTGTCCAACCACGGGCTCCAGTATCCTAGACCTGGTCATTACCTACATGGGAGACAGATACTCCACACCATTGGTCACCCCCTCATTATTCAGGTCTGACCATACGTTAATCACTGTTGACATCCACATCCCAAACCCACACACCACTAAGGAAACCTCCATAAGAACCCTCTCCAAAGCCAATGTCATGCTACTCAAGTCAGATGTGACAAACTTCATGGCACCCATGGAGACAGGAGCTACAGTACAACTGGTGAATCCTACACTAAGGCACTGTATGTGCACATACACTCGTGCACGAATTGTGCCAACCCAAATAGAACCAAGATCCTATCCTCCAAAAACAGAAGCCAATCTGGTGCTCCACTGCCATAAACAAACTATACAACAGACGGAAGAAACTGTTGAAGAAGAAAGGATAATCCCAAAATGCAAACAGCTCCCTTACCAGCCTCAGTAAGAAGCTGAGATCCCTGAGAATCCCCCAAAGCTTGTTATGTACATATAATTGCCGAAGATTCCAAGGACAACCACAAGACATTCTATAGTTATGTCCAGAATCTAAATGGCAATGCCCTGAACTGCTCTGAGCTACTACAGAATAGCATTAAATATACTGATTCCAAGGAGTTTGCCAGTCTCCGGGCAGATTGCTTTAGTGCCACATTCACCCTCCTCTCACCCCCTAAGGGGCCCATCTCACTACCAAAAGATTGCCAATTCCAGTAATCATGGCCACACAGGTAGAAACCACACTCTCCACAGCTAGGAATACAGCATCCATGGGACCAGATGACATCCCGGGCTGTGTACTACATGAACTACAAAATACACTTGCACCTCACCTAAGTGTCATGTTTAATCATAGCCCCACCACAGGCTTCGATCCCACTGAATAGCACACAGCTACAGTTATCACACTCCACAAGGGGTGATTTACCTTGGATCCCAGGAACTACCGTCCCATCTGTCTGACGAGCCTGATCTGCAAGGGCATGGAATGCATTATCATGGAACTTATAGACTAAGACATTGGCAGCCAAGAAACACAGGACCCCACCCAGGTTGGGCACATGAAGAGCCGATCTTGTCTCCTGAACCTGATTGACTACCTATAAATAGAACCATTGCTGTAAATAAAGTTACCCATAAAGTCTATTGTTATTACCAAGAATAAAGTCATCTCATGTGGGACAACCCAAAAATTAAGGTGTTATCCTTTGCAGTAACCTCATGTCTGCAAAGGAAACATGGCTGTGTTCATATGTGCATGAACTACAGCGTGTGGAAGACCAAAGATACTTGGATCGGGACAACGGAGGAGTGGAGGGTGGGCAAAGTGTGGTGGTGTGGTTGCTACAGGCCGGTAACCAGAGAAGGGTGGTGGCTGCATGTGTGCAGCAGGGGATGGGGGCGGAACTGTGGGTAAAGTACATATGGGTTGAGGGGAGGCTGGGTTGGATGGGCCAGTACTGGTCGGCCCACCTAGTGGGTGGGGGAGAGGGGACTGAGATATAAAAATATGAAACATAGAAGAATAATTTAAATCCCTATTTAAATAAAACACTTAAAATAAAATAACCTTGGTAGTGTATTGCAGGGCGGATGTATTTGGCTGTGGGGGGGTGTGCCAATTCTTACGAGACGTATATTGTTTGGGGCCTCTCAACCCCATTAACTGTGCATGTGGACATATGTTTCTCTTAATCTACCATTGCTATCTACAGATGTCTGGCCATATATACCTTTATGGGTATATATATTTGCTTACATATTTATAACTATGTTCGTCTATACCTACGGAGATATATATCTGCGTACACATATGTAACTTGCTGTGTGTATGTGGACATATAGGTGCTGACATATATATGTGTAGATGTCGGCATTTGCATGTATATATGTTCATATATTTGTATATATATATATATATATATATATATATATATATATATATATATATATATATGTATATATTTCTGGATATTTATATATATATATATATATATTACTACATATATAGATATGTTGTATCTGTTTAGATATTAATATATTTACACACACACACATACATCTAGATGTAGGTATACATTCTCTGTACTGTTGCAAGACTGGGCTGGATGTTATGTTTCTGACAACATTGGATTTATGTATATCTGGCATGGCTTACTGGTACGTTACTTTGTGTATGATGTGTATGGTCATGGGCTTGAGGCTTGCAGACACTGTTTATTTTGTGGCTGGGCAGAACACGGGCTGTTGGATATACAGTGATTAAGGCACTTTAAAGCAGTTGTACATGGGTTTGAGTGGAGCCCAGCACTGCTAACTTACAGTTACAGTTTCTTATACTCTGTTAGCTTCCACATTGTTTAATCTGTGTAGGCAGTGCTTACCTCCATGCAAACACACATAAACACACTTACTAGTGCTTACATATGCTTACTACTGTATAGATGTGCTTACACCTGGTTACTAGTGCCTTATTCATTATGACACTGATACATCACATGTGCATTTCCTGCAGTACTCTAGTTCATACATATGTGTTATTTAGTGGGTTTTGCAGAAAACTATTGGTTATAATGTGCTTTGCCATGTAAAATAGACTGTGCTGCAGTGGGACTCTAACTGGGAATGCCTGCTCATTAGGCAAATGCTCTGTCCAATACACACTATTGCTTACATCCATGAGGCGGTCCGATTAGAACCGCTGCATCCAACACCTGCATGCCTCGACCCATAATTTCATACCCACCGTTCCTCCCTTCCTCCTCCGCAGCAATCATCCTTTCTCTGGGTGTAAGTTGGGTCTAACCACACCACTACACACTGCCCACTCTCCACTTCTCAGTATCCATCACGTATGTATTCTCGACTCATGGATCATCAGGCTTTCCCAAACTTGTAGGCCGAGAACATACATGCCCTGCCATTGCGCATCTGTGTAATGGCAGGAATCCAAATAGCCATCAATTTTTGGGTTGTCCCGCAAGGGACATTCTTGTCTTTGTTTCTAGACTATACTTAGCGGGTCGACAATGTTTCTCACACTGGTAGTATCCTGCCTGTAGTTTGGGAAGCAATTGTTTGTTTACTTTTTTGTGTGTTTGTTTGTATGCTTCACCTGTTTGGCTGGGGAGGATATTGGTACGTGTAACATGTGTGTTTATTGATCCCCCTCACCCCCATTGGCGGTGCCTGTGGTCATATATGTCATTCCTATGTGCTGTATCATATCTATAGATATATATCTGTGTATACACATGCACACACACACACACACATATAAATATATACATATATGTATATGTATGCATAAATATATATATATATATATATATATATATATATATATATATATATATCTAGTGACATATAGATGTATGGATGTCTGCATATGTGTATATATATATATATATATATATATATATATGTGTGTGTGTGTGTGTGTGTGGATATATATATATATATATATATATATATATATATATATATATATATATATAGATATATATATATATAGATATACATATGTAATACAGAGAGGAAGAGGTATATATCTATTTAGTTATAGATATATATACACACACACATACATCTACATGTTTAGCTACATGTCCTGTAATGTTGAATGGTATTGCTGGATGCTGTGTTTGTGGAAACATCAAGGTTATGTATATCTGTGGTGGCTTAGTGGTAAATCAAGTAAAAAAACGCCAAAATAATAACTAACACAAAATGAACTGCCGGGATGAAAGATGATGTGTGTTTCATCTTTCATCCCGGCAGTTCATTTTGTGTTAGTGGTAAATCACATTGGCTATGGTGTGCAGGCTCCTGGGTTCGAGCCTTGCAGGGACTGTTTAATTTGTTGCTGGCCAGAACGAGGCCCATTGGATACGGAGTGGTTGAAGCACTTTTACGCAGTTGTCTGTGGGTTTGTGCAACGGTAAGCGCTGCTAACATCTGGTGACATCCACCTAAACATGGTTAGCCTCACTATTGCTTACTCTGTGTAAGCATTGCTTACCGTCATGCACACAGACTTGCACCTGCTTACTAGTGCTTATTTATCCTTATTACTGATATATTTTAGACAGTAATAGTCTGCTGGTTCTTGGGGAGGTGGTGAATTTGGCAAGTGTATGGGGTTATCACTCATTCCACAGCTTACTACTCCAGTTCACACATATATGTTATTTATTAGGTTATACAACTAAATAAATTGATCATAACAGTGATTTGATATGGAGATGGAATGTACTGCAGTGGGACTTGAACCAGGACTGACTGCTTGTGAGGCGAACGCTCTGCCCACTACAATATTGCTGTGCTGCTTCATTTACACACAGGACTGACTGCTTGTGAGGCGAACGCCCTGCCCACTACAGTATTGCTGTGCTGCTTCATTTGCACACAGGACTGACTGCTTGTGAGGCAAATGCTCTGCCCACTACAATATTGCTGTGCTGCTTCATTTGCACACAGGACTGACTGCTTGTGAGGCGAATGCTCTGCCCACTACAGTATTGCTATGCTGCTTCATTTGCACACAGGACTGACTGCTTGTGAGGCAAATGCTCTGCCCACTACAATATTGCTGTGCTGCTTCATTTGCACACAGGACTGACTGCTTGTGAGGCGAAAGCTCTGCCCACTACAATATTGCTGTGCTGCTTCATTTGCACACAGGACTGACTGCTTGTGAGGCGAACGCTCTGCCCACTACAATATTGCTGTGCTGCTTCATTTACATACAGGACTGACTGCTTGTGAGGCGAACGCTCTGCCCACTACAATATTGCTGTGCTGCTTCATTTGCACACAGGACTGACTGCTTGTGAGGTGAACGCTCTGCCCACTACAATATTGCTGTGCTGCTTCATTTGCACACTGGACTGAATGCTTGTGAGGCGAACGCTCTGCCCACTACAGTATTGCTGTGCTGCTTCATTTGCACACAGGACTGACTGCTTGTGAGGCGAACGCTCTGCCCACTACAATATTGCTGTGCTGCTTCATTTGCACACAGGACTGACTGCTTGTGAGGCAAACGCTCTGCCCACTACAGTATTGCTGTGCTGCTTCATTTGCACACAGGACTGACTGCTTGTGAGGTGAACTCTCTGCCCACTACAATATTGCTGTGCTGCTTCATTTGCACACAGGACTGACTGCTTGTGAGGCGAACGCTCTGCCCACTACAATATTGCTGTGCTGCTTCATTTACATACAGGACTGACTGCTTGTGAGGCGAACGCTCTGCCCACTACAATATTGCTGTGCTGCTTCATTTGCACACAGGACTGACTGCTTGTGAGGCGAACGCCCTGCCCACTACAATATTGCTGTGCTGCTTCATTTGCACACAGGACTGACTGCTTGTGAGGCGAACGCTCTGCCCACTACAATATTGCTGTGCTGCTTCATTTGCACACAGGACTGACTGCTTGTGAGGCGAATGCTCTGCCCACTACAGTATTGCTGTACTGCTTCATTTGCACACAGGACTGACTGCTTGTGAGGCGAAAGCTCTGCCCACTACAATATTGCTGTGCTGCTTCATTTGCACACAGGACTGACTGCTTGTGAGGCGAACGCTCTGCCCACTACAATATTGCTGTGCTGCTTCATTTACATACAGGACTGACTGCTTGTGAGGCGAACGCTCTGCCCACTACAATATTGCTGTGCTGCTTCATTTGCACACAGGACTGACTGCTTGTGAGGTGAACGCTCTGCCCACTACAATATTGCTGTGCTGCTTCATTTGCACACTGGACTGAATGCTTGTGAGGCGAACGCTCTGCCCACTACAGTATTGCTGTGCTGCTTCATTTGCACACAGGACTGACTGCTTGTGAGGCGAACGCTCTGCCCACTACAATATTGCTGTGCTGCTTCATTTGCACACAGGACTGACTGCTTGTGAGGCAAACGCTCTGCCCACTACAATATTGCTGTGCTGCTTCATTTGCACACAGGACTGACTGCTTGTGAGGCGAACGCTCTGCCCACTACAGTATTGCTGTGCTGCTTCATTTGCACACAGGACTGACTGCTTGTGAGGTGAACGCTCTGCCCACTACAATATTGCTGTGCTGCTTCATTTGCACACAGGACTGACTGCTTGTGGGGCGAACGCTCTGCCCACTACAGTATTGCTGTGCTGCTTCATTTGCACACAGGACTGACTGCTTGTGAGGCGAACGCTCTGCCCACTACAGTATTGCTGTGCTGCTTCATTTGCACACAGGACTGACTACTTGTGAGGCGAATGCTCTGCCCACTACAATATTGCTGTGCTGCTTCATTTGCACACAGGACTGACTGCTTGTGAGGCGAACGCTCTGCCCACTACAATATTGCTGTGCTGCTTCATTTGCACACAGGACTGACTGCTTGTGAGGCGAATGCTCTGCCCACTACAGTATTGCTATGCTGCTTCATTTGCACACAGGACTGACTGCTTGTGAGGCGAACGCTCTGCCCACTACAATATTGCTGTGCTGCTTCATTTGCACACAGGACTGACTGCTTGTGAGGTGAATGCTCTGCCCACTACAATATTGCTGTGCTGCTTCATTTGCACACAGGACTGACTGCTTGTGAGGCGAACGCTCTGCCCACTACAGTATTGCTGTGCTGCTTCATTTGCACATATCTTGCTAGTTATCTTCCTTTTGCTATTTAAACTATGTTAATCGTAGCTAAGCGATGGGCAAACCCGCGTATCTATGGTAAAACCTTGTCCGTTTCATTAACAATACATATCTTTTTTATTTTTTCTATTCACTATTGCTCTTATACATGTGGGGGGATGTTGCTGGGTGTATGCGTACATCTATGGGTGGTCTCGCTCATTGATTACTACCTTTCTACAGTCCTTCATTGCAGCGGCATGTATATTCTGAGAGCTCTGCTTTCAGACATGCCTCCTGCATTCGTACACGCTCCGTGTAAGCCTAGGAGCTTGGCCAGCATGCCTTCATTACTATGCATGGCACGCTGCCGTCCTGCTCCCCTGCTCCTAAATGGGCACGTCCATGCAGGGCTAAGCTAGTCCTGCATGGAAGGTTAGTGAATCTGAGGGTAAGAAGGGGCTAAGATTAGGGTATTGGACTGAACAAGATGTGGAGAAGAAACTATTTTGTGATAAAACGGAAATGGCATATTTTTACTGTTTTATCCAAAGTCCATAAAAATCTGTTTAATCCACCCGGGAGACCAATTGTGTCTGCAAGAAAATATATTTTACACAATTTAGGAATGGTTTTATGTAAATGTTTATTAAAGGAAGTTATACATCTCCCTTCATATATAAAGGATTCATTTGATTTTTTGGAAAAAAAAAAATAAAAAATGTTAACTGGAAAAAGGAAATGTACTGGGTAACAGTAGATGTAAAAAGCCTATATACGAATATCAAACACATATATGGAATGGAAACTCTTATCTTATATCTGGGTGATAATCCATTAGCACATTATGTCATGGAACTTCTAAAATTTTGCTTAGAAAATATTTTTTTTCTGTTTTGAAGACAAAGTTTACCATCAGGTACAGAGTATAGCAATGGGTTCTTAATTTGCACCTTTGTATGCTAATTTATTTATGGGCATGTCTGAAACAGAATATATTTATACAAATTCATTCTATAAACAGTATATGTTAAGTTATATTTCAGATTTATAGATGATATGTTTTTTCTTTGTGAAGGTGGAATAGAACGTGTTCAAAATTTTATAACAGAATTGCAATATAATAGATTCCTTATACAGTTTGATGGCTTACAATATGGTAATACAATTTCATTTTTGGACATAACATTAGAAGGGGTAGTTGGAAAGGGAATAAATACTAATTTACATAGAAAGTTTGAAATAAATAACTTTATGTTAGGTAATAGCTGTCATCCTAGAGACACTTTACAATCTCTACCATATGGAGAATTTTTGAGAATTTCAAGAATATGCAACAATAATTATGATTTTGAAAAGGACTTGCAGCGTACAGTGGATATGTTTAAGAATATAAATTATAATGTAAAGGTGATAGAGAAAAGTGTTAAAAGAATAAGGAGCGAAATATATGGAGGTACTGTTTATATAGTACATAGAGCCTCTATATATATAGAGAGAGAGAAGAACAAAATTAGAGATGATAGCGTTTTTGCAGTAATGACCTATAATATTCTAAGTGATAGTGTAAAACAAATTATTGGGCATTATTGGAAATTTTTATATAAATTTCAGGAGTTATATCAGGATTAATATATAAGAAAGGAAAAAGCTTGAGGGACATGTTAATGCATACTAAATTTGAGAATCCTAATAATAGGTTATTGCAGCAGATTCATTCTAAAGGAAGTATACCATGTGATAGTTGTATAGGGTGTCATCACATATAAACCTTTCCTGAAATCAATAATATCAGATTTGAAATGGTAGGGGAATATCATTGCACTACTGAACAGGTGATCTATGCAATTAAGTGTAGTCATAATAAATATTATATAGGGCAAACTAAGCAGATGTTTAAGAAGAGACTCAGAACATCTAAGAGATATTAGGCTAGGTAAAATAGAGAACTCTTTGGACCAACATTTTAAATTGTATCATAATAGTAATTCTGTAGATTTAAATGCTACTATTTTAGAACATGTACAGGGAGACGGAGATAGTGACTATGTTAGAAATTTGCTGTTTTATAAAGAAACACTTTTTATTTTGAAATATGGGACTTTGATTCCACAGGGTCTGAATACAGATTGCTGTTGGAAATGTGTTATTTAAATACTATTTGATATGTATCTTTAAATTGGAGTGCTTTTTTAAATTATTTAAATATGTAATTGTTATATTATTTAATTGTTTAATTGTTTGGCAACTGTGGGGTATAAAGGATGGAGTTTTGTATGGTGAAGGTACTCCTTGAAGGCGTATGTGAAGCCGTGGAGCTAGAGTGCTAGTTCGTGTTTTGTACTACTTGCTATTAAATTATTTCTGACCATACTTGGATTTTCGTTGTATTTTATAATTTGGATCTTTATTGTTTGGGCATCTCCAAATTTAGTCAGCCAGAGACCACTGACATTGGTCTTGACTTCAGAGAAGTAAATGCCAAAAAGGGCCAGTCCTAGGACTGATCCCTGAGGGACTCCACTTGTGACTGGCCTCTTTGTAGAGGTGGACTCCCCAGTTCTAACTTCCTGGGTCCTGTCTGTGAGCCAGTTGGCTGTCCACCGGGTGACATACGAGTTTGTACCTAACGTCTTGAGTTTGTCAACAATGCCTGATTGTGGTATTGTGTCAAATGCCTTGGCCAGGTAAGGTAGGCAGTGTGAACCATTTTCCCTCATCCATTGTTTTGGTTACCTTCTCAAAGACGTCCACTAAGTTGAGTAGGCATGATCTGCCCTTGAGCAAACCAAACTGGGTTGGATCTAATGTCTGGAGGTTTACTATATCTCTGTTGATCATTTCCATGATAATACTTTCTTTGGCTTTACATATAAGACTAGGGAGACTTATGGGTATGTAATTTCCAGGGTCTGTAGATGGCCCACCTTTGTGCTGAGACATGACTGCAGCTGTTGTCTATTCATGAGCACGAAGCCTGTTTGGAGGCTACAGTTAAATAGTAATTCCAGAGGCCCTGGTAGTTCATGTTTCCTGCAATTTAGAAGGTATCCTGTGTTTTTTTCTGGCCCCATTGATGCAGCGTTCCTGGTCTTAGAGAGAGAATTAAGGACTTGCTCCCTAGTGTTAGTAGGGGGAGTAATATTTGGTGGTATTTCCTGAGGAAAGGTTGAGGGAAAGAGAGTAGTAAAGTTGGAAATGAATTTATCAGCCAGCAGGTTTGCTATATCTTCTGGTTCATTATATGTGACTCCATTTACAATGAGCTCTGCACACACATTGTGTATTGCCTTTGAGGTTATGGACATAGCTAAAAAATGCTTTGTGGTTGTCCTTAGCCTGGGAGGCAAAATTTACCTCAAATATGGCTTTGGTAGATTTTGTCTTCTGAGCTGTTTGTTTAGATTAATGAGAGTGTTTTTATCCTGCTGGGTGATGCGCGTCCTAATTTTTGCCATGATTTTCTTCCTTCTGTTACACAGCCTATTGGTTTTGTGATTCCACAAAATTAGCCAGGGTTATGGCCATTGGTAGAGTTTTAAGGATATTTGCTTGCCTGAGATTTTAAATTCTCCCTTGAATAGAGATTTAGTTTTTGGCCCCTCTGCTACAGAAGTGATGAAAATATGTGACAAAAAAGGCAGGCTGATCCAGGGTATCTCTAAGATATTTCAGTCCTCCATTTCCAAATTGTCCAAGGGATTTTCTTTCTCTTCATCTGATTTTGGCAAAAAAAATAGAATAAACAGCCACATAATTCATGTAGAGATGTTTAAGAAGAAATGGCATGGGGGTCCCAAAAAGAAGTCTCTAACCTCCCAAAACCATGGAAATTCTAGCAAGTCTGAATGACTGTGCAAGAGACCTTCTGACCCCATCCCACTCTGGCCTTTTCAACTTCCAGAAAGTTTGAATCTCTGTGTTTCTGTTTGGTAACAGTTTATTTCAGATAAATGGGTTCTGAAAATCATTTACCAAGGTTAAAAATGGGAAAGGGAGGAAATTCCTCCTTTTCGGGGGGGGTCATTCCTCATCCTGCAGAACATGAGAGATGAACCCCGCAGGTCATTAAAATGTATGCAGCTAGGCCAGAATGCATGATGCTGAGCTGTTTGTAGAGACCCAGTGGAAAATCATGTTAGACCAACTTGTATCCACAATAAAGTACTAGCAGCTGCTGTAAACATTGCACAAGCATCTAGGGCAGTCTGCACAAATCCACATGCACTGATGCTAATGCTGTAACTCAAGGCTAGAGCTGTGCAGGCAATGTCTAATGGAAGGAAGTAAGGCAAGGATGCCCAAGGGAAGAGGGTAACAGGGCAACAGAAACAAAAAGAAAAGGACAGAAAACTGCAAACGTTGCTGATGACTAAATCAAGGATGAAGAGCACGTTGGAGAAGGGGGCATATGACATACACACAGAAATCAGTCTGAGGTACTTGAATTGAGAAAATGTGAAATGCAGTCAGGGTAAGTGGGATATAGAAATGTAATAGGATATACTGATCTACACCCTTCTGACATCAACAAAGTTTGATAAGCATACATGTATTATAATTAAATGTCATAAAAACACACATTTAGCATAGATGGAATTTGAACCATCAACTCTGACCAATTACATTCTTGATATCACTTTCTTAACAAGATCAGCAAAAGTAGCAGTTGCACTAAATGTATTGCGGAAGCACATGGTAGGTGAGTGTTACATGTTTACAGACTGAAAGCAGGAAAAAAGACAGGCTTCATGGGATTTGAACCCATTATGCTCTTCATAATATATGACCAAACACTGCATTTACAAGGTGAGCCAGAAAAGCAGTCTCACTAAACATACCAGGGCAGAACATAGCAGTTGAGTGTTACACATTTGCAGAATGGAAGTGGAAAAGTGAAAACCAAGCATAAAACCTTGAGTAGATTTGAATCCTCCACTCTGGCACACTATAAATCACTTCATGAACAAACTGAGTCACAGAAGCAATCAAACTAAAGACATAAGCTTTCCCTGATTCATATTTGACAAGTGCCATGCAATCCCACGCTGCTTCGCAAGGGACGGCTTGCACCTGTCACCACTGGGCTTCCGTATATTGGCTAAGGCTCTTGCCTCCCCCATAGTGCCTTTTTTAGGCAAGGCTCAAAAGACAAACCTACCTCCTTAGAAAACAAAAATGGAAAAAAAATTAAGGGTAATGCTGCTCAATGCCAGAAGTCTAAATCTCAAGATGCAGGCTCTCGAAGCACTCCTCAGTATGGAGAACATCGATGTCTGTGCAGTAACTGAAACCTGGTTCAAGGCTCCTGAGAGCACCCCAGCACTACCAGGCTATATCTCGTATCATGCTTTTCATCCCCAAAACTTGGACCAAACTAAAAAGGGAGGGGGAGTGTCCATATTCATCAAGGACACCCACACCTCCAGGTTAGTGGCAACACACGAAGCATCAGAGACCATCCAGGTGCAACTAACCGTAGGCAAAACTGCTATACAACTGGTAGCATGTTACAGACCACCCTCCCAATCTCAGGAACCCCATTCAGCCTTCCTGAAGACATTGGAGGATATGAATGTCTCACCAAACACCATCATATTGGGAGACTTCAACTACCCTAACATAGACTGGGTGCATTATTCTAGCCCTAACACCCTAGCCCAAAGGTTCCTGGAATTCATAAATTCAAATGCAGTGGAACAGCTAGTCACCTCTCCCACAAGGGGAGATAATATACTAGATCTGATCATCACAAACATGGGGACAAAGTGCTCCACACCGGAAGTATACCCCTCACTAGTGAGATCTGACCACAAACTAATCACCCTGGATATACATATCCCACCCCCACCCCCAACACAAAAGACTGCAGTGAAAAACTTCTCAAAAGCCGACTTTACACTTCTTAAGACTGAGATGGTATCCTTTAAGCCCACCGGGCCAGTGGAAACCACATCCCACAATGCTGAATCCTTCACAAATGCTTTCTACGGACATCTCCAAGAATGCATGGATCATGCAATCCCAAATAAAACCAAGACCCTCTCCACCAAGGGCAGGCGTCCTGTCTGGTGGACCCTAGCCATAAACAAATTGTATAACAAAAGAAGGAAGCTACTGCACGACAGAGCAAAATCCCATAAAGAGAAGGCATCTCTGATCAGCACTAGTAGGAAGCTACGTTCTCTCATAAAAACATCCAAGGCCAACTTTGAGAGAAAAATCGCTATGGACACTAAAGATAATCACAAGGCCTTCTTCTGCTATGTTAGAAACCTGGGCGGAAACCCTCAAATATGCTCAGAGTTAGTTCACAATGACAAAAAATACACTGAACCCACAGATATTGCCAACATTCTGGCAGACAGGTTCAGTGCAAATGTCTCCCCTCCCTCACCCCCAAAAGAAGAAATACTTATCCCAGCTGAATGTAACCTCCCTGTCATCTCAGATGTCCAGGTGAGAACCGCCCTCAGCAAAATTAAAAACACAGCATCAATGGGACCTGACGGTATCCTGGGTAGCGTGCTACGTGAACTCCAAGAGGAGCTAAACCTGCACATAAAAATGCTATTTAACCTTAGCCTTACTACAGGATATGTACCTGAACACTGGCGTACAGCAACAGTGGTCCCACTCCACAAAGGAGGCACCTCTACAGACCCTGGTAACTACCACCCCATAAGCTTAACCAGCCTGGTCTGCAAAGCTATGGAAAGAATCATTATGGAACTCATAAACAGAGACATTGGGGACCTACAGACACTTGATCCCACCCAGTTTGGCTTTGTAAAGGGCAGATCCTGCCTTTTGAACCTGGTTGACTTTTTCGAAACAGTCACTAGAGCCATTGATGAGGGCAAAGCAGTCCATACAGCCTACCTGGACTTGGCTAAAGCCTTCAACACAATACCCCACTCAGGCATCATAGACAAGCTCAACAGCTTAAATGTAAATCCATATGTCACAAGATGGGTTGCAAACTGGCTAAAGGATAGAACCCAAAGTCAAAATCACTGGAGCCATGTCAGACTCAAAGCCAGTCACAAGTGGTGTCCCACAGGGCTCTGTCCTGGGACCCCTCTTGTTCGGCATTTATTTCTCAGATGTGAAAGCAAACATGGGAGGGTTGTGGCTGACAAAGTTCGCAGATGACTGCAAACTAGGTGCCATAGTCGATACACCAGCTGACACATACATCCTACAGAAAGGCCTCACTGAAATGGACAACTGGTGCCGGAGTCATGGCCTTAAACTAAATGCCAAAAAATGTATAGTCATCCCCTTTGGGAAAAACAAAGTATCCACAAATTATCACATAGACAGTAACCCACTGAGTATGGAAAAAGTAATCAGAGACCTGGGGACCCAAGTCGATAGTGACCTCTCATTTGACACCCATGTTGCCAAAGTGGTTAGAAAGACTTTCTACCTTGCCCACCTTATCATGAAGGGATTCACATCCAGATCAAAGGAGGTCATTGTACCCCTGTACTCCTCCCTTATCAGGCCCATGATTGAGTACAATGCCCCATTTGGTATGTACCTCACCCGGCACTTGCAACAACTGGAGAGACCCCAAAAGTACCTCACCAAGAGGATCAAGGGTCTCCAACATATGTCATATGCTGCCAGACTAAAGAAACTCCAGCTCTATTCAGTAGCATACCACCTACTCAGAGGTGATCTGTGCCTGACGTACAAGGCCATGTCCAATCAGGAATTGATGGACATGCTCCACCTCAAAAAATCCAAATCCATCAGAACCACGAGAGCTAAAGATTTAAACCTCAGCACAAATATGAATAGGACATGCTGGAGGGACAGATTCATAACTCAGAGGCTTCCCATACTCTGGAACAGAATCCCAGTTCATGTTAGGCAGAGCCTCTCACTGACTCTCTTCAAGAGAAATCTTGACGAGTGGATGGGAGATCGTAGGTTTACCCCGGGGGTCATCTCTGTGTCACTACTAGACAGAGGCACAGTAAACTAATTCTATTATGTAAGGGGTCTTCACTGGGTCACTACTAGACAGAGGCACAGTATTCTAAATCTATTCTGTACACTTTTGTACCATTACATAGGGTGGCAAAAGCCACATCACTATGGCTAGGCTTATAAATGCCCTAGGGCAGATAGCCTAGTACTAAACTATGAAACTATAATGATGCTCAGCTCATTTGTGCAACACGTGGCAGTAAAGGCATCAACTGAATTTCATTGTTGCTATACAATGAACAATGCCATTTCTTATCATCTGTAAATGGGTATCCCACATAACAGCTAGTGATTTAGAAGCCCTTTTTGGGCATGTGCATGGTGTGTTTATCTATTTTTTACCAGATTAAACAGTAGAAAGGGGAGTATAGGAAAGATATAAAAGAGAAAGCAATCAGAGGGTAGAAGAGAAGGTGACCAAGTAAGAAATGAGCAAGATGGATGTGAGAAAGATGAAGCAATTTTTTGGGGGGAGGCAGGTGCCCAATTTTCATGCTTAAATAGACGATAAGTTGGGGAAGGAAATAAGAGACATAAGAGGAGGGTAAGAGAGTGAGATCAGATAGCAGAGAAAGACAGATCAGACTGACAGCTTGTAGAATAACATCACTGAAAAAGACAGCAGGCAAACAGAAGACACTTGTGAGGGAAGGACTGTAACATCAAGAGGAGTGGACATGGACACAAAAGCTTTGGGGATAGAACTAGGTGCTCACAGAAGCAGTCACGGCCAGCTGAGTCCCACTAGGAGATTACTCATCTGTACTGTCACCAGTGGGCACGTTCTCAGTAGGTTTCAGCAGTGCTTGGCAGTGACATATGTCAGCTTGCCACCTAAGTCTGATCTCCATTTGGACAACATGAGCACCAGTCTTCTGTTGATTGCATCCCTCCTGCAACTGAATGGGTGACAAAGGTGTTATTTCCACTAATAGGCTCATAGGTTCATATGTGTATACTAAGCTAATGACCACTGAGACCTTTATATCCCCACTGGCATATCTATTTAACCACAGCCTCCAGACCAACTTTGTCCCTGTGCAGTAGAGGACAGTAACAGTCACTCTTCTGTAAAAAGGGGAACCATCAACATATCCAGAAAATTACAGAGCCATACATTTGTCTAGACCTATATGGCAAAGCCATGGAAAGAATAATCATGGAGCTAATAGGAACCCTCCAAAAATTGAAGCCAGCCCAGTTTGGTTTTGTCAAGGGCAGGTCATGTCTGTCAGTCTGGTAGACTTCTTTGAGAAAGTCACTAGGGCGTTGGATGATGGTAAAACAGTCCATACTGCCTACCTTGACCTGGCTAAGGCATTTGACATAATTCTCCACTCAGGTATTAAAGATAAACTCATAAAACTGGGCATGAATCCCTACTTCACCAGATGGATAGCCAAATGGCTCATGGACAGGACATGTGGTGTTAGAGTGGGTGAATCCAGATCCATCGAGAGGCCATTTACTGGTGGTGTGCCACAGGGCTCAGTGCTATGACTGCGCCTGTTCAGAATATACTTTGCTGAAGTCAAGGCTAATGCTGAAGGCCTTTGGCTGACTAAGTTTGCTGATGACTGCAAGTTGGGTGCAGTCACTGAATCCCCCTGCAATGTATATATCCTTCAGAAGAGTCTAACTCAAACAAATGACTGATGCCAGAGCCATGACTTAAAACTAAATGGACAAAAATGCATAATTATACACTCTGAGAAGTCAAATACTCCTGCAAATTGCAGCATTAATAGTACATCCCTAAGAGTGGACTCAGAGGTGAGAGATCTATGTAGACAAATAAATAGTAGCCTGAACTTTGACCACCATGTGTCCACAGTGGTGAGGAAGTAATTATTTGTGGTACAGCTTATCAGTAAAGGCATGGCATCCAGATCGACAGGAGTTATAGTCCCACTGTACACAGCCTTCATTAGTCCAATAATCAGGTATAATGCACATTTTGGCACATACTTGACCAGGCACTTGCAACAGCTGGATCAGCCTCAGAGGTTCCTTACAAAAAAATACAGGCTACAAACAACATGTCCTGTGCAGATAGACTAAAAGCCATACACCTTTACTCTCCTACTGAATATTAAGGGGTGATCTATGCCTAACCAACAATTATTCGCAAATCCACCCCGATGGAACTATTACACATTCACAGGACAAACTGCAGGAGGGTCACCCAATCTAAGGATCTAAACCTGGTCTGTGACATGAACAAAACATGCTGGAGAGACAGATATGTGTTTCAGAGATTACTCTTTCTCTGGAACAGGCTTCTTATTCATGTAAAGCAGAGTCTGTCCCTGACCCTGTTCAATCTCAGTTTGGATCAATTGATAGAGAATCATAAATTCACTCCTTGAATGGTGCCCATGTCCCCTGTAGACAGGGACAGTCTGTAAAATACTCAAAGGGATAGGCACAAACCTAAACCATCCTCTATACCCTAGGGATCGAAATTCTAGTAATAATGGATAGGTTTTAAGGTCTCTTCAGCCATTGCCTAGTCATCTCTTATAAGCCTCATGCTTCTAAGATGTATTCCACAAGTTGTTGTGCCTTACAGGTTATTTTAAGGGGTGTATTTTAGTAAGGGCATGATTTATCTCTACCCCATCCATCAAAGTTATAGGTGTCAGATTAGGGGTAAATTTCCAATTTCCCATCCGCTGGTCCAGGTTATGAATAGGGATAGGGAAAGCCTCTTCTTTACATGAACAGGAAGCCTGTTCCAGAGAATAAGGCTGGTCTGAGATATGTTCCCATCCCTCAGACATGTCCTATTTAAGTCACAAGCTAAGTTTAAATCCTTGGATCTAGTAGTTCTGCTGCTGTTCATTTTGCAGATATGCAAAAGGTCCGAGTGGGATCCAAGGAAACCTTGTATGCCAGGCATTGATTGTCTCTGAGCAGGCTTTAGGAAACAGAGTACAGGGATAGGGCTTTGAGGTGATCTGCATAAGTCAATGCGTTGACTCCCTGCATTTCTTTTCTGTGAGGACTCTCTGTGGATTTTCCAGCTGTTGCATGTGCTTGGTCAAACACATACAGAAGGGAGCATTATGCTCAATGATAAGTCTGACCAGAGCTGAGTACAATGACACGATGACTTCCCTGGACCTAGATGCCATGCCTTTACTTACCAGAGCTGAGTATAATGACACGATGACTCCCCTGGACCCAGATGCCATGCCTTTACTTACCAGAGCTGAGTATAATGACACGATGACTCCCCTGGACCCAGATGCCATGCCTTTACTTACCAGAGCTGAGTATAATGACACGATGACTCCCCTGGACCGAGATGCCATGCCTTTACTTACCAGAGCTGAGTATAATGACACAATGACTCCCCTGGACCCAAATGCCATGCCTTTACTTATCAGAGCTGAGTATAATGACACGATGACTCCCTTGGACCTAGATGCCATGCCTTTACTTATAGGTTGAGTGACACAAAATGATTTTCTTACTACCCTGGACACGTGTTGGTCAAAGCCAGGTTGCCATTTACATGAGATCCCAAATCCCTGACTACAGTGTCTACTTTTATGAGTGTTTTATGAATGAGGTAGTTTCCCCTGGGTGGCTGACTTCTTAAAAGGTACTTTTATTCATTTCTTGGCATTGAGTTTTAAGACGTGGCTTTAGCACCAGTCATTTCTCTGTGTTAGACCTTAATGTAAGATGTTAGTATCTTGGGGGGGGGTGTATTTTATGATTTCTCCCAGCTTGTAATCATCTGCAAGCTTGGTAAACCAGATGCCTTTGACACTGGCCTTGACTTCCAAAAGAAGAAATGACCCAGCACAGAGCCTTGGAGGACTCTACTAGGGACTGACCTCTTTGTAGTGGTGGTCTCTCCAGCCCTAACTTTCTATGTCCTGTATGTGAGCCATGTGGCTATTCAGCAAGTTATACAGAGGTTTATGCCTAAATCAGTAAGTTTCTTTACAATGCCTGAGTGGGGTATGTATAAAATGCCTTAGCTAGGTCAACGGAGGCAGTATCTATCATTTTGTCCTCATTCTTTGCCTTGGTGACCTTCTCAAAGATGTCCACCAAGTTCAACTGGCATGACCTGCTTTGACAAAACCAAACTGGTTTGGGTCCAGTGTCTGAAGGCTCCCAATGTCATTTATAATAATTTCCATGATAATTATTTCCATGTATTTGCATAAGATACTAGTCAGACTAATGAGAATGCAGTTCCTGGAATCCATTGATGGTCCACCTTTGTTCAGAGGGATGACCACCTGGGACACTGCCTTTACTTCAAAATTTACTTTCTTGGACTTAAATAGTTCTCTTAGCTGTCTATTCAATTTGTTAAGAGATTTCTTCACTTTTTTTTTTGGGGGGGGGGGGGTGTTACACTTCCTAATTATATTTATGATTTTTTTTTTCTTTTATTGAAGAGCCTGTTTAATTTTGGATTCCTCCAGGATGGTTTATATTTTAGTTAGTTTTGGGCTTACTTCTGGTAGGCACAGCAGTCTCTATGCAGTCATTGAGATGGTTGTGCAGTGCTTTAATGAATAATTATACATAGGTTATCCCATTATCTGGGTTTGGAGAAGCTTGAAATTTTGACAGGCTATCACTTAATAAGAGGTAGTTTGCCTTGAGTAGTTACTAACTGTTACAGAGTTTGCTGTGGTTCCAGAATTGGTGCTTATTTTGAAAGAAACTGCTTTATGGTCTGACCTTACCAGAGTGGACACCACACTGTGTGAAGGGGTGTGGCTTTCTCCCATGTTTGTGCACTAACTGGTCCAGGGTGTTTATGTTTACAAAGTCTAGAAATCTCTGCACCTGCAAATTTGGGGATCATGTGGGATTCCCAGTTTATCCCTGAGTGCAGCTGATGGTCTAAATGTGCAGAAGGCACTGAAGCCTTGCACTGCTGGAGTACTTTCCGCAGATTTGAACCATGTCTCAGTAACAACACAGATGTCTATATTCTCCAAAGTAAAGAGAGCTTGTAGAGTGAGGAATTTGTTGTTTAGGCTCCAAGCATTGAGGAGTAATACCTTTGGGTTTCTCTGGGTTTTATTTGCTATGTCAGTAGGCTTGTCAATTTGGCACTGCCTAAAAAAGGCTCTAAGGTGGTGGATAAAGTTTTAGCCAATATTCCCAAGCCTGTGGGAGATAGGTGCAAACCATACTTTGCTAAGAAAAATAGTCAGTTAACAATATCCTCCCAAGTTGACAAATATTGAATCCCCGTGGCAAGACACCATAAACTAAGCCAATTAACAAAGTCAGTTAAGTTTTTTTTTCGCAGATGCTGTTACTATGATGGGTGGTCTACAATCCATTTGTGAAAACAGTGTACTTTTGCCTCAGTCAGTTTTAGATGGGTGGGAAAAAGTCTGAAATTTCATGAGTCCAGAATAGGAGATGACTGATTTTAAGTTTATTTTTTTCTATGTATTCATGAAAGTTTAGAGTTGAGCAAGCCAGACCCCTAAGTATGTGAAAGAAGATGTGGTTTTGATTGGATTGTTTTTTATGTTTGATCAAGTTAGTTTTTTTAACATTTTGCTGGATTGTGGGCTATACTAAATATCATAGCTTTAGTCTTGTTTGTGGTGAGATCGAGTTTGTCATCAGTGAGTCAGATGTGAAGTGTCAGAAGGTCATCCACGAGATGGTTTTGTGTTGTGGTATGAATGGGGTTGAACTTGTAAATAATCATGTCATCAGTATATAGCAGCATGGGAATTGTAGATCAGTGTGTGTGTGTGTGTGTGTGTGTGTGTGTGTGTGTGTGTGTGTGTGTGTGTGTGTGTGTGTGTGTGTGTGTGTGTGTGTGTACAACTTTAAGAAGCTTTCTAGGAGCTTGAGCAAGTGTATAAATACTGAGCACATGCGAGTCTGACTGCCATTTTGTAGTTAGCTGTTGAGATGTAAGCATATATGTCTATGTAGTCTGTCAGTTAATCAGTTAGTTTATATTTTGTAATGTCGCTATCCATCCTGATGTGTTTCTGTGTAATAAAGCATATAAACAAACTACCCCGCCTGTTTGTCACCTATACTAGGCAGGGACAAACGACATGGTGTCAAAAGTGGCATGTCTAAAAGGGGATCCAGATTCTTCCATTCGAGACCGAGAGTCACTCAATTAACACTGGAGGAATATATAAGAATGAATCATCCCTATTGCACGTATAACTTCCAAAGTAGGTCAGAAACGAATTTCAGGTATTAAAACTTACTCAAGTTATTTCTTATTCACAAAATATGAAACAAGGCATTCAGAATATTCCAAACAAATTTCCAAGTAACAGATATATCTGATATTACAATATATTAACAGAAATATTCAAAATAACTACAGAAAATGGTTGAAATAAAGTTTCCCCCGGATTCATGAAGCTCGGCGCAAGGCCGGTGTAAGGCTTGCTCTGGCCGTGCGGCGTATATATGGAGTAGTAGCGCCATATGCATATTAATGAAGGCATGCAGCCGCCACAGCCACGTGCATAGGAAACGTGCGCGAGTGCATGGGGCGTAACAAAGTTGCGGAGGGAGGTTTGTCAATGTCGGCTGTCGATGAGCAACCTAAACTGCTGAATATTATAGTCCACCTGCAGTAATAATCGCACCTATCAGTGTCCATGGAGACTGAAATGTGTACAAAGCATGCAAGATAGTCCCTGCGAACAGAAAATGAAGAAGCAAACACAAATGCACAATAGGGAATAACAGGTCCCTACCCGTGAACAAATGACAGAAAAACCATGTGCCCATAGTCCAACGTAGTGTTGATAGCTATACCATGTGGAAGTGAAACATATCATATGCTAGGGCGCCACAAGGAGGTACGTCCAGCCCAATGGAGAGGGTCACCAGCTGACCCATAATGTGAGGGAGGGTACATAGCTGTGCAGATGTGTCCATAACAAAATACACGAGGAGAAATGTAGATATATGTAGTGACTGTATGTCCGAATCATATCCCACAAGGGATGTAATAGTCACATACAAAAGGTATGTCTGTATCCCACATAACAAATGTGATAGGGAATAGAATACACATGTAAATGAATCAGGGGCGTAGAAACAGCTACAACAATAAGGACACATGTAGGCCGAAAGGAACAGTATGACCCGTACCATCGACTAAGAATACCACCTGTCCCACTTTGTGAGCGACAGTACCGCTGCGGCCAGATGTGTCCTGACACAAGCTTGTAAACATGGTAAATGTGCAGAGATTATAGGACATAATTATCCCTCAGACGTCATGTAATAGTGGCATTAAACAGCTGTTCTCCACACGTATATTACATAAATGTCATAAGAAAAAGAATAAGCCACTGAAATGCTACAAGACTAAAGCTCATATATAGGCAAGAGTTGTAAGTTCTATCTGCCGAACTGACCGTGGGTATGTGTCGGCATGTAAAATGTGTTGCGTCCACCGCAAATGTTACATTGTGGCCAATTGAAAAGGTGGAAACAGTACCGTAGACTGTGGGGAGGCATTGTCCACAACAGTCGGATATGTGGAAGGAATAGCATGGACATAGGAAAAGGTGCCATCCCCCCAATGAGTACAACAGGTCTGCAAAACCCAGGAGTCATCGGTAGAAGCCAAACTAGTATGTGACACAGCCGAACAGGTAGTACCCGGCTATACCAACTAAGTAATGAAAGAGAAGTATGGGCATGTACCCATGTGTGTGAGGTATAGCACGTGGGAAGCAAACATGGCAGGGTAGTCCACACAACCATAAAGGTACCCGACACCTGTAGGGCAGTCAATGTGCTACTCTGGCCGTGTCATGGCCCAACAACAAAAGTAGTGAGCTATCGGATGTGAGTAATTTGCATGTGAGGGGTGGATGGGTAATGGTAAAACCCGCAAAGGCAATACTGTGTCGTATGCAGAAAAGGTGAACCAGAGGTATAGGAGGGGGCAGCGGGTGAAGTGGACATAAACACAAACACATGGAAAAACAGCTGCAAGACAAGCAGACAGGCCATAGTGTAGAACACAATCCCACAAACATATGTATCATGTAAATGTGCGATCAAAATGTATAGATATGTCACCGTCACATACCCACAGGTTGGTCCTGATGGAACTGGCCATAACAAATGCAATACACCTGGCTGCATAATGGGCTACCCAGCATACCCTCCACATCACACAACCCACCCCCGTAACAGAACGTCCACCAAATCCACCCGAACATGGCCCACTGGTTCGTTGCAGACACAGCTACACATACTGACCCCTACGCATATGTAGTAGGTATTGTCACCCTAGGCAGTGTCAGGATAGCAAACCATGTATTCCCTGCATGTTAAACCCCCTGCACATTTTCATAAAGCCAAAATACATTTCGATATTGTTTCTGTGTGGAATGGTCCAATTTCTGGAATATCCCTTATGGGATAAGTAACCTGTGTAAATAGTAGAATGGGTATGACGACAAGATGTCCAATCCTGTACATATCTGGACACAAGTCAGAACGTGAAGTAGAGGTCCAAGACACTGTCCAGACCTGAGTGGTCATGCATAACCTAGTACCCAGGATAAAACACCTTCCCGTGATGCACGTGTCCCCACACAAATATGCGGGAGAATATATTGCACACTCGCATAGTGACAAATGACAGAAGGGTGAGGAAGACACCCGACATTAACAGGATAACCCTGATGAAGTGTGAGGGATACCTAGTGTGTGCCGGCGTGACCGACCATACCTGACAACCTGTGTGAGCTAGATATCTGGACAAAGCCGTGAATACAAGTGAGACAAAGGTACAACAGCAGGTACAATATGCAAAGATAGCTGTTAGAAGTTATTCATGTATGTGCAGTCTGAGTACCCGTGAGGTCCACTGGGCGAAGAAGTGCCCAGTAACAGCGGAGGCCCGGGTAGAAAAGCTCCACAACCAATGCAAGGAAATAAAGGCTACATAATGTTAAAGATAAAATACAAGAGTAAAAGGCATACAGTCAGGAAATACACATGCATAAAATGTGCATAATAAGACAGTGCAAATCCAGAGTTTTGTAGTGGTAATACAGAAATTTACAACAATGACATACTTGGAGTCAAGTGAGTGTCAGCTAAGTCTGGTTAAGCTGGAGGGTAGAGAGGAGCAGGAGTATAGAGAGCTCAGAATAGTGAGATCCCTAAAATGTATAACAGATGCAAGCAGGAATATATCCATGTGGATGGATAAACATAGATATATCATAGAATGACAGTTTGCACAATGGCATTAATGTCCGGAGTATGAAGTCTGAAACTCAACTGTCTGCCAGCACGTCCCGACATCTGTCCCTAATGCCGAGCTACTGCTGTGCCAGAACACAACAGCGTATTACAGAGGTTCATACCATATCACTCAACTGTGCAGATATTCGCAGAATGACCAGAGTGTTGGCTCATATTGTTGTGTGCCTCCGACAATCTGCGTCTGTCCAGTAAATAGGTGTGGATTGACATCACGAAATAATAAGGATTAAGTATAACACTCCACATCCCACAGAAGAGTCATGATAATGCAAAAACTAGTATTCTATCAACGTTATAAGCTTGTAAGGAAACTAGTTAAAATGTGTCCCTCTTACTCTCCCCATCATGTAGGGTTTGCGCAGATTTGTTGCTCAAAGAGGTCGAGAGGTATGGTCCGTACATATGTACAGTAACAACCCATGACATTTGTGTAATGTACAACTGCATACCTGTAGTCACAACATGTCCAAGAAAATAATCCCCGTATGAGTGAATACAAGTAATAGTCAAATGCTCAACAGCATAGTAAATGAATGCTGTTACCCCCACGTTATATATACATGGCTCAAACCTGTTAACCCCGTAAAGTTTGAAACCGGACAAAGCCATGTAAACTACTGGTAGAAATAGGGACAATCCCCAGATATGTGCCAGAACAAACATAGAAAGTGGATAGAATAACGGGTGTGTCAGTAGCATGGATTCCCTGAAGGGTATGCAGTCGTAACCTGAACTGCTTGCCAGTATTTCCCAACGTAAGTCTTTAATGAAATGCCACTAAATTGCCAGATAGACACAGGTTTATGTAAAACACACCGAAGATAAAGAGGCAACCAGCTGTACATTCTGCGACAATCTGTACAGTGGAAAGGTATGGTATGGATATAGATATATGTGTATACACATAATCCACAGATGTAAACCAAAGCAAATTATGAAATGAGGACTGTACATGTATATATGTATACACAACAAACATATGTCCCGTAGATATGACATATGTACATAAATAGGCCATGGCATAGCTATTATGGGTAGACAAACAGACATGCACAAAAGTTGAATAAACCGCTGCTTTCCAAACCATTGGCCAGAAAGTGACAGTCCGGCAAGTTCTACACTTTAAACTTGAATATAGGTGTCCATTGCAGGACCCCAAAAATTGATCCATACGTAGTGTCAACCATCATTGATGCAAAGGAAGTGACCTCAGCAAATACGATATAGCTGTGCATGCAACAGTAGCAGGTGCAAGGGTAATAACACATGTGTCGATAGAATGTATGACGTACGAACTGATATCCGGAGAGTAGGGAGTGCTTATAAGTGTCTCCACATTTTAGTACCACTCACATTAAACATGTGTAATGGGTACTGTGGAGGGGTGTCAGGTATGGGAATCTTGGGTATGCAGAAATGGGCCTAGGTGTTGTTTGGCACAGATTTATTAGGTCCGCCCCGTGGGAGTGATGTGGGTATAGCACACGCCTATACTCCCAATAATGGGGCAAACCATACACTGGATATTGCGTAAACCATTGTGGGAATATGCAGGGCCCTATATCAGTGTCATGTAGGCGATTATCATGATGGACATGCGTATGACCAAGATGGTAACCATACCTGGCAAACTGTCAGAATAGGACAGCTGCACTAAGGCATAGTACATGAAATACAAATAGGGACTATATTAGATATACCCCAGACAAAGTCAGAACGTTGATAGAATACTGGCGTAGTCAGGAATATGAATGTTATGAGTGTTACTAATCATGACATAGAAATGTCAGTCACTATTATCTAACCGCACAGTTCGTAATGCCTTGCCAGTAATTTACCAGAAAGGCACATTATTATGACAAATGTAACAAGAGCAAAGGTCAAACGTCAGGGCGTTTACCCATAATGTGTACAGGTGAGAGGTATGAAGGTAACCTGTCCAAAATACATGTACAGAAATAGTGATACTAGGTGGACAGTGAGAAGAAAGACTTCAGGACAAATTACAAAACATGTACAAGTAATAAGCATGTACTGCGACAAATGTGAATGACAACGTATGCCCTGTGAAAGTCAATGTGAAAGGTTAATAGACTCAAAAGAAATGTGTCCCTCAGGGTGTCATGCAGTGTCACCGTTACAATGTCCAGTCCCCCATACTCGTACGTGAGCTCTGCCACTGACGGAAAGCGCAAATACCGCGCATACATAAGGTACATGATAGAATAATTAGTGTGGATAAGCAGCTGTTGGCCTTTGTGAGGAATACAACCCTCTGGGTGGGTGTGTCCTGCAATATAAATGTAATGGCATCTGGCCTGTGATGCCGCCATACAGTGTGTGTATTGGTGTCAGAAAATTGATATCTTGTATCAGACACATACTCCGCAACTGTACAGATTTACACAGAATGTGCAGAGTTTTGCCTCATATGTTTGGTGTGTTCCTCTTAAAATCAGTACCATTCTGGCAAATTCCTGAGAACTGAAGTAATTAAATAATGACAAACATGTGAGTTTAAGACACCAAATCCATCAGAAAAGTCATACTAATGCAAAACCTATTATTGTGTCAACTATCTACGTTTGTAAGAGCAATATTTAAATTGTGCCCCTATGTGTCCCACTATCAGTTAAGGCTTTGTCCAGATGTCTGCTCTAGGAGGTGGAGTGGTATGATCAGAAACAGATACATGTGTGAGGAAACAGCATTATCGACTGCAAGATAACTCAGAAGGTATGAAAAGCGCTGCAGTAGGACGTTCAGTACTGTCCGCAGGTATGTGCTGACATGTCAAATGACACAGCAGTTTACATGAAGTACCTATAGGGCTGTCACCTTTACAAATGATGATAATGGGACATACCCACAGCCATGCACACAGCACAAATAGACATACACACAGCAAAACTAGGCCATGATACATGAAGCCTCCGGCGTGTACGAGTAGAGTGAGAGTACAGCAAGGATAGATGTCTGCCAAGCTATACAGCAAACGCCTGTAAGGGCGTGTAACACCACCCGTAACATGAACGTTGCACGGACAATGTTGGGATTTGCAACATACCCCACTGGTATGTGAAAGCTATGCAAATATGCGATGCGTGAAACAGTCAGCTGTCCATGCAAGAGCAGAGTTATGTGCAGAAATTATATATATATATATATATATATATATATATATATATATATATATATATATATATACAGACATACACACACAGACACACACACATACACACGCACACACACAGACACACACACATACACACGTGGCAGGGTTGTGAGCAGAACACGAACATAACCACTGTACCACACAACAGCATTACGCAGTGACAGAACGTGCAACCGTGATTAGTAGATCATGGAAATCACACAGGCATACGTCTAGCCTGTAGACAGCGGCATCAAAGGCAAAGACGCCGCACAGATGTTATGGTGAGTGAATATTGTAAAAGCAATGTAATGTTGTCATGCAGCTGGAAACACACACACACTTGGCAGAACTGGGAGACGAACATACACTTAACTACCCTATCACACTACAGCATGACGCATTTACAGAACCCGCTACTGAGATTACTAAACACAGCAGTCCCACAGGCATTCTTCTAGGTGCGTGTTGATATCCGCAAAGACGTCAGCGGGATATATCTGTGGTGTGAAGCGTCTAAAAGCATAACCTGAGTCCCCAGGCGGACGGAAGCATGCGCACACACACACACACACACACACACACACACACACACACACTTGGCAGAACTGGGAATCAAACATATTCCTAACTACCCTATCACACTACAGCAAGACGCATTTACAGAACGCGCTACCGAGATTACTAAACACAGCAGTCCCACAGGCATTCTTCTAGGTGCGTGTCAACATCCGCAAAGGCAAAGACGTCAGCGGGATATATCTGTGGTGTGAAGCATCTAAAAGCATGACCTGAGTCCCCAAGTGGATGGGAGCATGCGCACACACACACACACACACACACACACACACACACACACACACACACACACACACACGCACACACACACACACACACACACACTTGGCAAAACTGGGAGTCGAACTTACACCTAACTACCCTATCACACTACAACATGACGCATTTACAGAATGCGCTACCGAGATTACTAAACACAGCAGTCCCACAGGCATTCTTCTAGATGCATGTCGACATCCGCAAAGGCAAAGACGTCAGTGGGATATATCTGTGGTGTGAAGCGTCTAAAAGCATAACTTGAGTCCCCAGGCAGACGGGAGCATGCGCGCGCGCACACACACACACACACACACACACACACACACACACACACACACACACACTTGGCAGGGCTGGGAATCGAACTTACACCTAACTACCCTATCACACTACAGCATGGTTCATTTACAGAACACGCTATCGAGATTACTAAACACAGCAGTCCCACAGGCATTCTTCTAGGCACGTGCCATCATCCGCAAATGCCAGGACGCTGGCAGGGATTGTATAGAGAGTGTACGATCAGACAAAATACTGTCATGGTAGACGTACACAAACACACGGCAGTGGTGTACTCGGGGCAACTATACATGTATGGAGCACTACAACAACAATACATAGACACAGTACGCACCACAGACAGTACACCCTTCAAGATAGTCACCCAGTGTGTACTCGGTAGGCATCCATCCTGACGTTGAAGACGGAAATCTGTTGCCTGGATGACCACCATGGCAATACAGGATGTCAACGGCCATGCCCATGCACAGAGGGACATCACCGACACAAGGTGTCACTGGCCATGGCCACACATCTGGTAATATACGTCAGTTCGGACTGCACTGTGTGTCGATCTACACAACGATGTACTGGGCATGCTCACACACTTAGCTGTTGCAAAGGGCCGTCTTGCATGCAGATGGAGTGTAAACACGGAAGGTCTCACTTTGGACTGTACCGTGTGTCCATCTACACATCTGCGTACATGGACTGTACTGTGTGTCCATCTACACAACAGCATACTGGGCATGCTCACACACTTAGCTGTTGCAAAGGGCTGTCGTGCATGCAGATGGAGTGTACACACAGAAGGGCACAGTAAGGTATAACTGTCCTCACGCACAGGGCAGTCACACACATGCAGTGACCTGTACACACACAGCTGCCATCACAGCTGTCACAGGTGCAGGTCACACACGTACACACTGCAGTGTACACTGTAGCTGTCAAGTCATCACCATGTCGTCGGTGCAGCAATACACAGCCTTACAGTACCACAACACCATGTGACACATGACAGAGGTGTACACCAGCTGTGCAGAGTACACATGTACCGACAGGGATCCAACAGGTGTTATGCATTGCAACGATACCAGTATACATGAACAGGTCAGCTCAAGACATACCACGGCCCTTACACAGCTGTGACACATGACTGTTGCTGTATACCAATGAACACATGTCTGGATATGTCATACATGTGATTGTGTGGATGTGTGCATGGACTGCACACACAACACATACATACATAGCATAGCTTTTGATGTACCTCATGCATAACAGTGGCCTAAGCAATGCTATGCACGCAAATGGAAGGTGGGTCCATGTCTGTCGAATGCTCACACTACAGGGGGTAGCAATGTTGACCGGGACACATACCCTTGTACTGGTCGCCTGTGACACCCGTGATATCATACCACAGTCCATGTGTTATGTATGTCAACACACATGTCCAACAATAGCAATGCATACAAACATGGCAACAGGAGACACATGTGACATCTGTACTGTGCATGCAGCAACCATGCATGTGCAGTGGCTGATGTCCATAACATAGTTGCACCTAACTACGACATGCAGTCGCAATGCAGCCCCATCATTGACACCTGTATACAGTGACATACACACAGCACGTATGGAAGGATGTGTGTACATAAAGTTGTGAACCACCTGTGTAGATGTATGCGTGCAGGGGGTGGCTCACAGTTGTGTCACACACCATCCTATCATGCCATGTGCAAACAGTACACTATGTCACTGTTACGTGACGGTGCTGACATAACGCATACACAGCGGTCAGGTGTTACCAACTATATGTCACATGGCACCTGTACCACCTGTGTAGATGTATGTGTGCAGGGGGTGGCTCACAGTTGTGTCACACACCATCCTATCATGCCATGTGCAAACAGTACACTATGTCACTGTTACGTGATGGTGCTGACATAACGCATACACAGCGGTCAGGTGTTACCAACTATATGTCACATGGCACCTGTAACACCTACAACCTCCCATGTGCATATAGCAGCACAATTGCTAGACATAGCGTTGGTACACATAATGCAATCAATACCACTGCATGTCTATCAAACGTGTCATCATATGGCAGGTGTATCATTCCCAGCACTGCCATGTGTGTCCAAATGTGTGACCAGAGCTGCCACATATCGTGGGGATTATGTCCCAGTTGTTACACATCCCTGTACACCGTTGTAGAGATCTGTACATACGTCAGTGTGGGAAGCATGACGTCGGCCGGTGTGGTGCATCACACACGTCGGCTGTCCGTATACACATGTGTGGTCATCACAGTGTGTGTGTGTATGTATGTATGTATGTCTGGTGCTTGGTGTGAGGGTGTATGCTAATATACAGTGAGAAATGATCACTAACCCCACATGGTGACTAACCCGTAATGGTGATGCAGTGCACTACCCTGTTGATGCCATAGGTCTCAGCCATACTGGCTACCTGTGCATGTTCCTTCTCTGTGACACGTTGTGTGGGTGCATAGTACTGTGAGGGTGATGACCACATAGGCAAGGGTCCCCACCTCAACACTATGGGGTGTGCGTCATAGTGGTGTACACCCCGTGAATGTGGCCATGTTCCCATACTGTTACAGGGTCCTACTGCTACACAGTGTGGCCTCCAGCTACCAAGTGACACCTCACATCATCATTGGCCAAATTGCTGTTTACAACCCCTGCACCATGTCACCATACCTGTAATGTGTCCTGCTATGTATGTCACGTCACTGTCCAGTGTAGCCTGTGGCACTGACCACATGCGTCAGGTGCAGTATATGTGCGGACATCTGTGTCATGTTGGTGTTTCCAACAGTCAGGTTGAGGGTACATGTAGCATGCTGATATTGCCAGACGTGCCTGTGAGTAATCCACAGTTACACGTGGGGGACTGCAAACACTGCAACCTGTAGGCACATGCAAGTACACCATAGGAGGGAACCAGGGTATCACAACCAACATGGTGCTACAGATGTAACCGAGACACATACCGTGAACACATCACAATGCATGCTGCAACTGAACTACATGGTATGACCGGTGCATGTCGACAGTACACAACCTATGTCACATACACATCTCTCTGTATTCACACACAACCACTGCTACATACACATCCCTCACTATGCATACACAGGTAATATTAAATACACCTCTCACTATTCTGTTCACCCTGTGCATCAGAAAATTTGAGCATATCCCTGCACCGATGGGGTGAATGACAGGGATGCGGCACAGGCTTCATCATATGCACAGGGTGATATGTTTGCCAGGGGCATAGGCTGCACCAATGGATGACATCATGTGTGTGTGTAAGGGCCGGTGATTTGATTAGACATGTCTGTTCAGAATGCATGTGGATGTAGTGGAGCCCTACAGTTGTGTTTGCTGTGTGCGTGTATGTGTGTACACAGTTCTGCCATTTGTGAGGCCTACACGGGGTATAATTGACAGCCCCAGATTGTACAGACCAGGTTGTACAGCTCACTGTGTCCGTCCACGGCCACATGACCTGTGCCTGCCTGGGGTTGGACGGGCACTACCAGGTGGAGGTACAGAGTGGCTACTGTCCAACGACACATGTCCGCTGGAACCATGTCCCCGCTGGGAATGTCCAGGGCCATGTCCACATGGCCTGCTGTGTCCTAGTGTGGACAGCGCAGCACCAGCTGCACTGCTACTGCTACCGGCACTATGGGAGCGGGCATGTGAGGTGGCACACTCACGTCGACCTACACTAGGTGGTGTTGCTGGCCTACGTCCACGTGGCCTACGCCTCGCTCCTACCAGATGTTCCAGCACAGACAGCTCACGCTCGTGGATTGCCATGCCACGGTCAAGGATTCCGACCATGTCACCCAATCGCCTATCCAGAACATCAACAATCTGCTGTTGAGCATTTGCCAATGCCTGGATGTTGTCATTTAGGGTATGGATAGCAGCCCTCTGCAGCCTCTGCCCTTCTCTGTTCTGTCATTCAGCATGTGCCTGTGCCGCCATTACAGTCTGGAACATGCGTCTGGTGATACCAGCTGCTGCACTTTGTCCTTCAGGTGCATGTCTGCCAGAGGTCCTCCTACGAGCAGCACCAGCCACATGCCTGTGTGGCACATCTGCAGTCATTACACTGACACCATGGTGCATAGACACACCTTCTGTAGCCACCACATGTTCCTGTTCCATGCTAACAGACACTGACTGTACTTCCTCTATGGCCACTGGTGATGCGGTATATGTTGGCAGCAGAACTGTGTGTGGGGATGAGGGGGACATAGCTGGGATGTTAACCATTGGCACAGATTCAGCCCCTGACAACCCTGCCTGTACCTCATGCATATGTTCTTCATTCACTGCTAGTATCTGGGGGGACACTAACATCAGATGGACCGCAGGAGGGTAACGCACCTACATCACCTGTGAATGCAAAGAAATACTGTAAAGTACAATAGACACAGACACACACACAGACACACACACACACAAACAGACACACACACAGACACACACCATGCATGTGATTTGACAGATGGCATGCAGCATGCCTGTGATACAGCAGATGGCATGCAGCTCAGACATTAATAGTGTTAGTAAGCATACCTCCCTGGGGTGCACACTACAGCAAGCAGGTGTCATATCAGTAGTCATGCAGTTCACACAATCATGGTAGTATGCATGCATCCCTGTGATACACCATGTGGCCCAGAACAGGATAACAGTACACATGGCTGATGTGACCTTGACATGTAATCTGCTGACATGTGCATTAACATGCATACATGTCTGACACAATGGTGTCCTGACACATGTACAGCATCATAATGGGCTTCACATTGCAGTGTTGTCTGTATGCTCTACAGATAGAATACATGTTTAGCAAATGTGCATGAGCATGAGAGGGTAGTGTGAGTCATCTACATTGCTATACAGTGTGAAGCACAGACACTGTACCATTGCATGGCATCATGAGGCATCTATATTGCTGTAGAATGCATAATATGTACACATTGCATAGCCATAACTGCATGCTATGACACAGTCGTGATGTTCAACAGATCGTATATGGTAGACTTCAGTGACACCTCCAGTAGCTGTGCACAGGCTTTTAGGATGTCCAGTGTACCACATCAACTGTATAATCAGTCAACTAAGGCTATAATTGGACCATGTGTGGACAATGTGCAACAGGGTGTATACACATCCCATGTACTGTGTGGCTACATGTCTCTGGCCATCCCCCATGGCCATGTGTGCACATGTGTTGGCCAAATGTTTGTGATGGCCATCTATCACACATGTCTGTGGTGTCCCATATGACATACACCCATAGATGTCAGATATTTCACAATCCACAGGGCTATGCAGACAACAGGTTGTATGTTTGGTATGTGGGGTATAGGTCATGCGATAGTGTGACAATATTGCAGACAGAACACTACGTGTCTGGGACATGTCAGGTAGCACATCACAATGTGTGCATCCAATGCAGGGGCATATGACACAATGGTGACACCTGTGGGCTGCCCATATCACAGCTCACTGTGTGGTACTGTGTGCGTACCACACATGTTGTTCCAATGCATACTACATATGCCTCCATTGTAGAACACCTCCACTGTTGTATGCACAGCTGACCACACATGTCGCAATGACAAGTACTGTGGTTTCAAGTCGGTGTATCATTTCATTTGTATATATTGCACATGGGTGGCCTGTGTGAATGATGGGTGATGCGACCTGTATATGGTGACTGGAACAAACTTCAAGTGTGCAAGTGTTAACTGGCCACATGGCAAATAGATCTACACTGTAACATGCCTGATACTGATGACAGTCTCACCTGCAATGGACTCATGTCTGTGCGGCATGCCAGAGGTACCTGTATAGGGGTGACACAGCAGTATGAACATTATCCATGACTGTATGGCAGCCACAGGTTGCACTGTGCATGTTAACATATTCACCTGTGTAATAGCATATAGTATGCACATGTGTGCATACACAGAGTAGCATACTGTAGTATGCAGCATGTGTGTCCACATACCTTGCATATGTTGTTATTTTACATAATGTACAGTGACACATGCAACTAAATGGGATATAATAGCCATATGTGCAGTACTGACGTACCAGGCAACTCCAGGCTCATTGGTTGGGAGACACCCACCTCCATGATGGCAGCTAGTGTTTGTGGATGCTGTTCCCTGGGTGTCCCCAGACTGGCCAGTAGCTCCTCTGTGTGTGTGAGTGGGGGCTGGGTTGGTGGCCCACCACCTGTTCCACCTTGTTCCCTGGCGATTGCAGTGGCATGCTGTTTTGCATGTCATATCAAGTCCGTGCAGTGTCTGTGCACCTGCTGGTAGGTGCGGTTATGGCCACCCACATCGTTCACCCTCCTGCGTAGATCCTGCCACAGGTCATCCCGCTGCTGGGCATGCTGTGGCACATGGCTGAACAACAAGTCATAGTTCTCATGGAGCTGTGGGATGAGGACATCATCCTCCTGGCGGCTGTATGCTGGAAGGCGTGTATGGGGCATTATCTGTAAGACATAATGATGGTGACAGGTCATAGTTTCAGAGATGTACAGAGATACTTCTGGACATACATTTCTATGACATCTAATACATTTGCACAGTTATCTTTGCAAAGCATCATGACACTGACACGACTGACGTGTATGTGTCACAAACATGTCACACCCATTATGCATTGGATATCATCACCATATATGTGTGTCACCTCATTACAGTGTTCATACTCCATGTGAATGCTGTCTTGCTGTGGGCATGTCTATTTGCCTGCACTTGTGTTCTTACCTATCTGCACATGCCTGGATGTGTCCACGGTAATGCTGTTGACCTTGATGCTGTGTATATGTCACATATCAACACAGACACAGCCGTAATGGACTTGAGCAGTGACATGGACACCTGTACATGCATGTGTTTTGCCATATACATCAACACAGCACTGTACAACTGTTCAACATCCTGCCACGGATCGCTTGTGTTGCACATGTGATAGACATGGGACAATGGCTAGTCAGACGTCATTCGCAGGGATGGTTATCAACCATAGCATGTGCGGGCACGGTTTCCAAGCTGTAACAGACAGCCATTATGCCACCGCAAGGTGCATCAGTGCCACATTACTGATCCAGTCAGTTAATAGTACATCTACCATGCGGCCATCACACCATGTATGACTGGGATGACATGTGCAGCTTTGATGGACAGGGTTGCATGGTATGGCGGGAGTATGTCACATATATGGCACAGGGATCTGTCTAGCCTGTGGCGATCCTAGTATTAGGACGGTGGCTGTCCATGACATATGTCTTACAGATCAGGATATGGACATGTAGCATGTCCATCATCATGGTGTAGCAAATGTCTTTCTGCAAGGTAGACAGCATGCTGCATAGTGGAGGTGAGGATTGTGAAGGCTGGTATTGCCCATCCACGCATGGCCATTACCCCTTAAAGGTGGTATGTGATCCAATATTGGTCACCACAGTGCTGTATATGCCTGTCCAGTGATCTCACTGCTCATGGATGGCACCCTGACATGACATGGGTACCTCATATGACTACCTAAGGGGCCTGGAGATGTCACCAAGTCGGAGGGTGCACTGCACAGCACCATCCCTTACACAGTGTCCATAATGTTGACCACAGCCTAGGTAGTAGTTAATGGGTACAGGGATGTTCACCTAGCGGTGACAATGCTGGTATCATCCATCAGACTGTGCACATATGTCACACACCTCACCCACACAGCCCATTCTGTATGTTTTTCACAACACTAACACAGCTATACTCATAGGTCATGGCCATTCACAGTCTTACATACACAGATGCCTAACATTTGTCTGTGTGGTGTGAGCTACAATGAGGGTGGAGTACAATACATTAACCCTGTTCTACTGTAGCTGGCACTGGTGTGATGTGCACATGTCACTCCTGCACCTTTTGTAGTTGTGAGTCTGTCAACAGGCCACTGGGGGAACACTCCTGTGACATACAAAGGTATTTGTAATCAAACATCCGTGCTGTCTTGTACATCTGTACTGCTAACATCTACAGTGATAATGGTTCATGGACATGCACATCATACTCAGCAGGGTTATAGTGCGGTGGCACCCATAATGACTGTCATCACCACTTGTGGGTTGATATTATCCAACACCCTATCTGTATTGTATGGTCATGCTAGGCACTTGTTCAGAACTTGTGAGCATGTCATGAGCTACTGATTAATATAGCACCCATTCCACACCATTTCCCACAGGTACACTGGCTGTCCTACACTTCCCAGCTTGCTTATGGTACAACAGCTGTTGTACACATGCTTACATATCCTGTGGGACATGGTTGTATATACAGGCATGTCCAACTGTCACGTACCAGTGCTACTGCCTGTCTATATAATGGATATGTCGTACATGTGGCAATAGAGCAATTGTCTCATGTACACATTCAATGCTCACCTCCCAACATACGACACTACAGCCTGTGGGGGATGCACTTCTGCAGCCGTGCTGGGGCAGAGCTCTCAAGTGTACCTCATTACGAGGAATGTACCTCATTTGGGGTCTTAAAAAGTACTTGTTCCTCAAGGTTCCACATTGAAAGGGTCTGTCACACATTCATTGTTGGAAATTGTTTAACTGCTAGCCATGGCTAAATAGATAGGAATCATATTAATTCATTAGAATATCTTTTTTATACATAAAACCAGCCTATTTTAGCCATCATATGCCCTTCCTAGTTGAAGCTGTTAGTAAGCCAGTAGTAAGTGTTCCACGTTTTGCCCATTTGTCACACATTATGAGGGCTAATGTTCCTCATTTTGGGGACAGGAGGTTGACAGCTATGGCTGGGGGTAATGCTGTCACCAACCCTGACTGCACCTGACAGTCATGTGGGGATGTGTAACATTCGCAACACACCCCACCCATCACATAGTCTCACATGATCTCCATCACAGGCCACACCTATGAGGACAACTTGTGCAGTATGTCTCCATACTCTGTGTAGGCACCAGAGGTAGCCCCCATCATGGAAAACAACATCACCAGCTTATAGCCCACAGACTCATGTGTGCCCATCACATACAGCCAATAGGGAGTTATAACATTCACAACACACCAGTCATAGGTGACTCTGTAGGGAGTCACACTGCAGTTCCACACAGCAGGCTACACAAGGTGATAGTCGCTTACATCTTGCTGTCGGGTAACTGGTTCTGCAACATAACCTATGCACCCATGCCACACCTCACCAGGTACGATGTGACTGTCATTCTCCATGTTAGTGTGACTGCCCTGAGATGCCACTTCACAGACTACGTGTGCAGGGACATGCAATAGCTGACCAGTCTTATAGCCCTGAGGGTGTGGGCCAAGCCCTGGGGCGCATTATGCATTCGTCTGGACACGATACCACTGTACAACGACCGACTGTGTCACTTCAACAGTTGCCTATGCTCCTATTGTCATTCCACATGCATCTGGTATCTGTCCGCTTTGACTGACCTGGTCAAACACAATGCTGTGGCACAGATGACTTGCACCTGTCAGCCCTGGGAGTACAGCTCACATGTAAGGCTCTTGCTGCTTCTATACTGCCTGTCTTGCACAGTTTCCAATAACAGTCACCGGCAGAATGGGAACTGGCAAGCATGACATGGGGTCATGTGACACAATGCTTGCATCTTCCTCTGTGACGCATGCAGGCAAGGCACACCTTATAATGCATCACTCAAATATCTCTGCAGTGACCGGGACCTGCCTCTAGGCTCTGCAGAGCACACCTGCAATGACAGGTTATAGACAGACCATACCTTTCAGGCACATACCTGGACCGGCACACCCACAGCTGAGGGGTTCCCATATCCCACTATGTTGTGCACACATCCTGGCTAGTTACTTAGCACAATGCATCAGAGGTGCTCCATGTGCAACTAACTGTGTCCGGGACCGCTATACACATTGTAACAGGCTACAGAGTCAACATCATAATACCTCATTTGTTGGTATATTGGACAGTGGGGCTCAGACAGCTACTACTGATGTGTGACTGACACTACCCCACACTTAACTGGGATAGCCACTCATGTACCGACACATCCATGAGTCATAACCTCCACTCTGCTGGATCAACCCATACACACCACCTCCAAGACCAAAATTAACCTTGACATGAACACTACCACCATGTGACTGGTGTTACACACCTGGGGTTATCCCCTCATTGGTGGAATCTGAACATATGCTAATCAACCTTGTTAGCCACATCCCGGCACCACACCCATCACAGCATACACAGTACATGAGTACTACAACACCTACTACAGACGTCTTCTGACAGCGGTTGTTAACGTCATGACACCCGTGCAGATGGACGATGCACATACAAATGCTGTAACATACCCCAGTGCACTTCATTAGCATGTACACAACTGCATGGATCATGCTATTCCGCACAGAGCCATGATGGTACACACCTGATAACAGATGCCACTGTGGTGGTCATGTTCCATGGACATATGATGTACAACAACAGGTGTAGGCTGTTGCACAGTGGTGTACATTCCCATGGGTGGGGTGACTCACTGGTCAGCCTTGGTAGGGCCACAGGATCCCTCATCACATACTCCAAGACTAGCTACGTAAACATTACTGCGACACATTCCGGGGTGTACCACCAGGCATTATGGTGGTATGTCAGTAGTCGATGGCAACACCCACATCTGCTGTCACATACAACAGTCACTCAGGAACATTACAGACCCAGGTGATGTTGGCAACATGCTGGAGAATGGATTGAGCATACGGTTTGAATGTCTGGCAAGTCATCCTTATATACGTCGATACCTGTAACATGTGGTTTCATCCCGCCAATTGGTGTTCCTGAGTGGACTAATTACTTGCATATCAGCTGTGCAGCTACTCCATTAGCCAATTACATGACAACAGTTGCGTATAATTGAATTTTCCACTTGGGCGTTGCCTATTTGCCCTACCTTCGGGGAGACGGTCTGTATTGTGTTTTGTTATGTGTAATTGCAACTGCTATGCATGGAGACAAGTATACTTTGGATTCATGTCCCCCGTGGATTGTGTGACAGCTAGAGTATGTGGTTCAACATGTGAGTGTACCTGTCATCCCAATGTCTGATAACAGACTATTGCAAACAAAACCTGTAACATGGCTGTTTGTTCCATTATACAACGCCTGCAATTTTGCATGACGCCTTTAATTGTGCCTCTCACACGGTATGTTGAGGTTTCTGCAGATGTAATTGACTGACTGGATGTTTGTGCTGCTATTACAGTCTGTATTGCTTTAGTTTCTAGTGTGGGGGATGTCGGTTGGTGTACATAGCATATACAGGTTTGTGGAGCTTGCATTTCTACATATTCCATATATATGTGTGTGGGCTCCATCCCTAATTAGAGAGCTAACAGTTAGTAGACTTATGTTACGGTATTGTACATTGGGCCATTGTTAATTGGTTTCTATATCGTCTGCAGGTGAGCTTGCTACTTATATACCTCCGGAATTGCAGCGATATATCAAGGGATATGTGTAAGTGACAGCTATCCCTTGTATTTCTGTCCCAGATATTTGCAGTCTTTGCAGTTGTGTTGGTAAAAGAACCTGTTTGCCATGGGGTGCCACCTTTTCATATGGTCATTGTTGGACACTTGCGGGACACACAGCAGTGTTTACAGGCCAACACGTAGCCACGGTCAGTACACAGGTTAGCACATACTTTTATCCTCAATACATACCTATTGTTGTGGGACTTTGGCTACTTATATTGCATGTAACATTTACATTTCTTACATACAGGCATAACTATTAAATACAGCAAAACAACAGGAGTCAGCACAGGATCCAAAAGCAGCTTTATTTTCTGTCTCTCACTCTAGCGCCTCGGCCACAGTAAGCAGAGACATTTTTATATCTAATAAAACTATTAATTGTGTAGATAATTTATTTATAGTATCTAAGTATAATATTTGTAGTAATATGATCAAATCAAATATATTACATTTTTGGGAATTTTTAGACAATTTTGATGAATTAAAGAATTTAAAGACAAAAAAATTAATTTTTTCTTATACAAAAGGTAAAAACATTAAAGATTTTGTTGTATTGACTAGGTTTTCTAAATTGATTGTGAAAATACCCATTCAGTTAACTATTTTGGGTACTTTTCCATGTGGAAAATGTCAAGCTTGTTCATATATACATAGAACTTTTTTCAAAATTAATAACAAAAATTTTGATTTGGAGGGCTCATATAACTGTAGAACTAACAGGGTAATCTATGCCCTCAAATGTGGTTGCAATAAATTTTACATCTGTCAAACGAAAAGAATGTTTAAGGTTAGACTTTTAGAACATTTGAGGGACATAAGAAATAAAAAAATGGAGAGCCCTTTAGCCTTACATTTTTGTGAATTTCACAATGGCAGTAGTGAGAGTTTAAAAGGCACCATTTTACAACAGGTAGCTAAAGTGGAACCTGATGAATTAGTTGTGGGTAGATTACTTTTAAAGAAGGAAACTACTTTTATTTTAAAATATGACACTTTAGTACCTAGAGGCTTGAATACATAATGTAATTGGAAGAATGTTATTTAGCTAGTAGGTGCATATCAATTTTATTGATTAATTGTTTAATGATGTAATTGAATGATTTCTGTGACTATATAAAGTGTGCTTTAGTATTGTTTACTCCTTGAAGGCTTACTGTGGCCGAGGCGCTAGAGTGAGAGACAGAAAATAAAGCTGCTTTTGGATCCTGTGCTGACTCCTGTTGTTTTGCTGTGCTGCTTTGCTGTGTTCTACATTGTTGCTGCTGTTTCCATGGCCAGTGATCCTGCATTAAATATTCCTAGGATTTTTAGAGAAGAAAACCCTGGTTCTTCTCAAAGGACATTAGATGGCTTTTTCAACACTAATTCAGAACGTAATTATGATCGTCCTGAAAGGACTGCAGTTACTGGGAATGTAGTGGATGTTCCAACATGGGAGCGCTTCCTTGCAGAAACTAGGAGCAAATGCTCGAACAATCCATTTGCGAATATTGGTAAGCGCTCCTTGGACTTCACTACTGAAGTTAAAGCTATTGTTTCTAAACTTACGAATTTAATGCATAAAGAAACAGCAACATATTATAATGTGAACAGTTTATCTAGATATCTTGAATTAGATATCATTCCCAGAGGCCTTAGAGCTATAAAATTCCCATCTGAATCATTTAATACTTCATGTCAAATAGACAAATCTTTTCAAACTAGATGGGAGTGTGCTGCACATCAATGTTCGAGGGAATGGATAAAAATTCAAATAGAAAGAGACAATGTTAAACTTGTCAATTTAAAGAAAGATATTAATGCAGTGTGCAATCACTTGGTTACTGTGTTAGATCGCACTAGACTAGATGCCTGTTTCAGAGATATTCAAGATAAAGTTCATATTTTAGAAAAGAAAATAATTGATCAAAAGATGCATAAACTGCAAAGGGATTTGAGAGACTTTGATAAAGGCAATGTGTATCTTTTTCGTAATAATCAACGTACCCGCCTTGTGGCTCAAACATCTAATCAAAATCCAGATAACAGAGATAGACTGGCTAGTACCTCTAGCGTTAATACACCTAATCAAACTTCAGATAGATGTCTCAATGACGTAGAGACCAACGAATTTCCGGGTCTGCCGTCTCCAGCGAATCGCCAGTTTTTTCCAGATCATTTTCGAACCCAGGTTACGCACAATCACGCAAAAGAGGGTTTGGCGAACAGGAATACTACAGAAATGGGCCTCAGCGCCCTTGGAGAGACAATAAAAGAACCAGATGGTATTGAACTTTGTTTGTTAACAAATAATGTGGTTAACCTATCTGGTTTTGACATTTCTGAACATTTCTTATCAGTTCTAAATTGTGGTCTTAAATTTGTACCCACGGTGCTGCCAAAACTGTATGAATGTAAAATTGAGCTGTATGGTTTTATTAGGAAGCTTCATATGTGGTACTATTTTAATGTTTTAGTGCCTAAGAATGACATTGTGCATGGTTCAAGTTCCGAGTATTCTATTTCAGACTCGGATGAGTCGTTTGTTTCGTGTGATAGTGAAGTTTATGAACAGAGGTATATTGATACCTCGGGTGTTAAGGTGAACAGCACCTTTATGCCTCCGTTTAGTCATGAAGGCATTAAGAAACTACACGCGATGTTAGAATTTGAATTAGAATATTATTTAAATCAGTTTGATAAGAATGAAGTTGAATACAATTTATATAAATTAGAATGGCTGGAATTGAAGAATTTTTCACAACAGACAGAACTAGTTATAAAGCCATCTGACAAGGGGAACAAAATAATAATCATGAATAATAGTCAATATTTTAAAATGTGTTGGGATTTATTGAGTGACTCAACAGTTTATAGTATAGTTCATCAGCATGCCATTAAACAAGCTAAAGTTAAATATATTAATTTAATTCACAAAGGCCTTTGCCTAGGATTTTGGTTAGACAAAGATGTGAAAGGGAAATTTAGCCTAAGGGATACTGGACCAGCATATTTTTATTGCCTCCCTAAAATACATAAAGACCCAGAAAATCCACCAGGCAGACCTATAGTGTCTGCCAGGAAATATTTTTTGCACAATTTAGGTGTAGTGTTGCATAAAGTGTTGCTAAAGGAAACAGTTTGTCTTCCTTCTTATATTAAAGACTCTTTTGACTTTTTGGACAAAATAAAGTCAATTACGTGGAATAAAAATATGTTTTGGGTCACGTTAGATGTTAAGAGTCTTTATACAAACATTCAACATAAATACGGCCTAGAGGCATTGTATAAGACAATGGGAGATAAGCCATTAACTCACTATGTGCTTGATTTAATACAATTTTGTTTAGAAAACAATTATTTTTGTTTTGACAATTTGATTTTTCAACAGAAGCAGGGAACAGCAATGGGTGCTCCCTTTGCACCTATGTATGCAAACATTTTCATGGGCCTTGTAGAAAGGGAATGTATCTATAATAATGAATTTGTACAAAAATATGTTAAATTGTATTATAGATTTATTGATGACTTAATATTTTTATGTGAAGGAGGTAAGAATTATGTACAAAATTTTGTCCAAGACATTCAACGAAATAGATTTAACATTTGTTTTGATGGTTTACAGTGTGGGAACACAGTTAACTTTTTAGATGTGAATGTACAGGGTATTGATGGTCAACCCATCTTAACTAGCTTACATAGAAAATTTGGAGAGCCAAATGATTTTTGAAAGCTGACAGTTGCCATCCCTTTCATGTTATCAATGCTTTACCATATGGAGAATTCTTAAGAATTTCACGTTTATGTAACACTGATGAGATATTTTTTAAAGAGGTTCATAAAACTAAAAAGATGTTTTTGAGAAGAAATTATGATAAAATGTTAGTTGAAAGTGATATTGATAGAATTATTAAACTTAGATTTGATAGATCTAATAAACAAAAAAGCAGAGACATTTTTATATCTAATAAAACTATTAATTGTGTAGATAATTTATTTATAGTATCTAAGTATAATATTTGTAGTAATATGATCAAATCAAATATATTACATTTTTGGGAATTTTTAGACAATTTTGATGAATTAAAGAATTTAAAGACAAAAAAAATATTTTTTTTCTTATACAAAAGGTAAAAGCATTAAAGATTTTGTTGTATGGACTAGGTTTTCTAAATTGATTGTGAAAATACCCATTCAGTTAACTATTTTGGGTACTTTTCCATGTGGAAAATGTCAAGCTTGTTCATATATACATAGAACTTTTTTCAAAATTAATAACAAAAATTTTGATTTGGAGGGCTCATATAACTGTAGAACTAACATGGTAATCTATGCCCTCAAATGTGGTTGCAATAAATTTTACATCGGTCAAATGAAAAGAATGTTTAAGGTTAGACTTTTAGAACATTTGAGGGACATAAGAAATAAAAAAATGGAGAGCCCTTTAGCCTTACATTTTTGTGAATTTCACAATGGCAGTAGTGAGAGTTTAAAAGGCACCATTTTACAACAGGTAGCTAAAATGGAACCTGATGAATTAGTTGTGGGTAGATTACTTTTAAAGAAGGAAACTACTTTTATTTTAAAATATGACACTTTAGTACCTAGAGGCTTGAATACAGAATGTAATTGGAAGAATGTTATTTAGCTAGTAGGTGCATATCAATTTTATTGATTAATTGTTTAATGATGTAATTGAATGATTTCTGTGACTATATAAAGTGTGCTTTAGTATTGTTAGTTTACTCCTTGAAGGCTTACTGTGGCTGAGGCGCTAGAGTGAGAGACAGAAAATAAAGCTGCTTTTGGATCCTGTGCTGACTCCTGTTGTTTTGCTGTGCTGCTTTGCTGTGTTCTACGTTGTTGCTGCTATAACTATTAAATACGACTATTACATTATATATGGGACATATTAATGTCCTAAAATCTCGGACATTTGCCCTTTGTACTGTTTTATGTCAGGACACACCTGCCCAGGGTGGGGCTGTCCCTCCTACTGTGGGACAGGTGGTAACCGTATGCCTACAGCTAGCTATACCCACACCTACTGTACTGATCTACCTCTGACATGGCACTAACACACACATGTTGCGGACACACACACACATTACAGTCACACGGTGACGCACACGGCACCCTCAACGCACACATACACAGACTACGGCACTCACAAACACAGTTGAACACAGTACCTACGTGGACCGCAACACCGGCAGCAGTGACTAAATGTCCCTTCATATCATCATACTATTACTTGCGGCTGTACTGTTCCGGTACTGTGTTCTATCGGTCTTTCAGCCTCATGGTTACGCATGTCGGTATGTTACACATTCCATAGTTGGCAGTATCCTATTTATTTGTACCTCCAAGGTGTTATGAATGTCATTGGCCTATCTATATATATTTGCAGATATCGCTGAATCCATCTATATCAACATATATCAGTCTATTGCCCTTTCTATCTGTATTATATATATGCATATGTGTACATATATATATATATATATATATATCTATATCTATATCTATATATATATATATATATATATATATATATATATATATATACAATATATATATATATATATATATATATATATATATATATATATATATATCTGGCGGGGAACGTGACAGGCACACAGCACCACCATATGCTGTAAGGCTCATGTACTGTTCAGGTGTTGGCATTCCGTGTTCCACTGGCTGTTGTGTTTACAATGTTTGAGGGCTGCCTATGTAGGAGTCACACATTGGGCCACCTATACATTACAATTTACAGGTGGTCATGTTTGTGTGCCATCCATTTTACTGTGTGTGCGGGTGGAGAGGTGTCAGTCCATAGGGGCCTACACTGTCAGAGTATGTGCTATACGTTCCCTCTTTGCCAAGGCGTAGGCATATGGGGCACGCCTCCGTCTGCCTACTGGGGCTGGCACAGTGTGTTCATGCTCTGAATCCCTCTGTGCCTGTAATGGCCTTGGCAATTGCGGTGGGCTATGAGGGCCTTCACCATTTTGTCCCTGCTGCAGCTGCTTCCGCATGATCATAGTAGCATGGCACATACTATGATGATGTGGGCACACATGCCTGGAGAGTACTGCAAGGCTCCACCAGATGTATCCAAGCACCGGAACCGTGATTTCAGCATCCCGAACACACACTCTATGATGATTCTGGTTTGTGCGTGTGCCTCATTATGGCGTTCTTGCATGGGTGTGTGTGCATTTCTGATGGGAGTCATCATCCATGGCTCCAGTGCATAGCCAGCATCCCCCACAGGATGGCCATGTGGGATGTCCCCCCTGACAAATACCTGATACAGCTGTGAGGCATGCCAAATATGGGAGTCATGGTAGCTTCCAGGGCTGCCAGCACACACATCCATGATAATGCCCTGGGCATTGCACACGACCTGGCAGTTGATGGAGTGGAATCCCTTGCGGTTTATGTAGCGCCTACCATGCTCACCAGGTGGTGACTTGATTTGTATGTGCGTGCAGTCTATCGCACCCAGTACCTCCGGGTAGTGTGCCACATGGTGGAAGTGGTGCATATTGCTGGCCAACTCCTCCTGAGTTCGGGGGAAGTATATCTGCTCATTGGCATTTGGTAAATTGGCATCCAGGAACTGGTGTAGTACCCTGGATGCTGATGCCTGTGAGATCCCCATTATATCTCCAGTTGGCCTTTGAAAGGTACCTGTGGCCAGTATTCGCAGGCTTACACATACCTTCGTGTCCACTGGGATGGGTTCCCTTCTGTTGTTTCTGGTTCTCAGGCATGGCCGGCACAGCTCCACTATTTGCTGTAAGATGTCCCTGTCTACCCTGTAACGCTCTACTAACTCCAGGTCATGTAGCCCCTGGTAGGTTACCCTTGGTCTGAACACTCTCCTTCTCCTCCGAGGCCTGCGGTGGTTGTCGGCATCATCCTCCACAACACCGTCAGTCTCTAACACATGCTGATGAATCACAGCTATGGCAGCTCCCAACATGTACATTTTAAAAGTTCCTTGTGTGTTTACACCTATGGTGCAGTGTTTGGGAATACACAGGTGTGTGTACGGTGCTTTCACACTTTATACTATTGTGCTGTGAACACCGATGATGTCATAGGGTGTGTATGTACGATCGTAGCTACAGGGTATCTTATGTGTTTTACTGCCGGAACTACTATTGTGGTGCCTTTGGTGTTGAATTACATTTGGCTGCCGTGGATTACCTCTTGACATTCCCTTTACATTTCTGCACATTGCACCTACCATTTTCTGGCATGCATCCAGCAGCCTACTTTCATTTGTACTTTCCTGGACCTGGCGTATCTTGCGTTATTTGTGCTACTGCCGATCTGCTGTTGGCTTGCTTTTCTCTGCTGTGTCAGGTCTCCTATCTTTGCAATCCAATACCTCCCCTCCTTTGTTTGCATTCCAATGCCTCCCCTATCCTGTTTTGCAGGTTTCGGCAAGCAGACTTGTCAGCTGCCGTCGATTGGCTATCGTGAGTTGATTGGTGTTGATTGCTCATTAGTACTCCAATTACCCTACTTCAGCATTTCCTTCTTTTCTTCCCCTGACCTTCCTGTTTGTGCTATTGATCGCGGCGCATGCGTCCAATTACTGGGTTTCGGGCATGTTTTCATCCCCATACACATGCACTTTTGGGCACCATGTGTGCTCTCAGCTAAACGAGACAGGCCAGATTTGCATTGTTCCAATGTGCTTACTGCTATGGTGGCACACCCCTCTGCTGATGTCATGTATCTCCTCTGAGCCACTCCTCAGTGTTATACTGCTGCGCCATATGGTACAACCTTCATCCGGCGGGACATTTGCGATTCAGTATTATCTGCCTCATTTGCATGGCATTGACTATTAATTCATAGTTACCGCGCCGGACACTATCGCAGGCCCTTAGAAACCCTTGCACCTTGGTTGTGGTGTTCCATGCCTACCATTGTGTATTATGCTGTAAACCTGATTTCTATTACATTGCGATTTTATGACATTTTTATATTATTTCTTTATGTTACAGTTTCCGCACACATGCCCTGCCATTGTGCTGTGCATTACTGTGGACATGACATTAAATGTTGTTTTTTACGTGTTGTGCATCTTTTCTTATGCCATTGGCTGTGTATTTCACCATTGGCATATGTTAACTTTGTGATACATGGGTCTGGCCTGCTTCCATAGCTCCGATGTTCTGTTTGGGAAAATGTAAACCGTGTTTTTTGGTTTACATTTCTGTGGGCTTATGCTACACCTGCACCACTTCATGAATCACTATATGCCTTCATTTGCATGGTGCGACACTGCGCACGGGGTGATTAGCATACCTAAGCCGAGGGCTGCGCAGTTCTGGTGTACGCCGGTAGTGCACGTGGAAATGGATCGTACCTGAATCGCTCGACGGCCATATTTGGCATTATACTGCCTACGCTATGACTGTGCCTGGCGCAAGTTTCATGAATCCCGGGGTCTGAATCTCATAAAATGAATAAAATAAGGGAAACAACCACATTTTTTCACTAAGCACTACTTTTTCACATTAATCAAAGCTATTCAAGTTGTCTGAAGTGTATGAAGTGTTTGTATGTTTGTGCAGTATTACAGTACAGTTATTTCATAAAATACAGCCATTACAGAGCATATTTCACAAAGTACAGTATTTCAAAGAGTTTATTCTGCATTTGAATGTTATTACAAATGCTGGCTGTGTGCTTGTTCATACATAATTACAAGGCCCACATTTTTTCAGTGTGTTTGGGCATAATTTGTTGGCATGGCAGACAAATTTCGAAAAACAGCTCCAATTGTGTTTGACAATAATATTGCAGAGAACTGTTGAGTGTTTGAGCAAGAGTATGGTATTTTCATACAGGCTTCATTTTCTAATAAAGATGACCATGCAAAGGCATTTATTCTTCTTAATTTAGCTGGTTCAGAAGCCATAGAAAGAAAGCATTCATTTGTGTATTCAGCTGCTGTCTTTGCAGAAGATGAGGAAAACCATCATATAGTTGTACTGGCTGAGTCAAGGGAGGACCCTGAGTACTTAAAATGTAAATTTAGATAAACATGTAACCCCCAAATGAATGTTACAATGGAATGGCACTTATTTTACACAAGGGATCAAAAGCCTGGAGAAACTTTTGCAGCATGTATAACAAACTTGAGAACCAAAGCTAAAATGTGCAGATTTGGTGATTTAAGGGATGAGTTGATATAAGACAGACTTGTGTGTGTTATTAAAGATAATGCTATGAGAAAGATTTTGCTTTGTGACTGTGATTTAACTTTGAATAACGCCATTGAGATTTGTCAGATATATGAACTCACAGAAAAGCACACAAATATGCTTACAAATGAGAGATGCATGCTTCCAGCACTATTCTAAAGCCCATATTGATAGTATGCAGCACATGGTTAACAGAAACAGGCCCATGCACATGGCTGCATCTGTAAACCCTGCAACACTCACAAGGACACCCCATAGCAGCTTTCTAGTAAGTTCCATGGAATGCTCTGAAACTGCACAGTCTCAGTAAAGCATAAGAGTGAGTGAGCAAAGTCAAAGAATGCGCCCCCACCCAGTTTCATAGCCAACTGTTGTAATGGTGGAGGAAGTCATGAGCCTAAAAAGGAAAAATATTTAGCTTTTCATCAGCAATGTCACGAGTGCAATAAGTGGAATAATTTCAAAATATTTTGTAAATCAAAAGGCACACATTCTTTTATTAAAAGGGAACATTTAAGGAAACAAGTTGATCATTTAGAAAGCTGTGACATAGGGTCACTTACTGTTTATGTCGATGGTGTGTCAGTGCTTCGTGAAACAGTCAATGCAGTAGATTTAAGGGCAAAGAATGAAGCATTTTGTTCTGTTCGGATAAATGGAAAACCCAGTGAGCTCACAGATGACACAGGTTCAAAGTGCAATGTTAAGTCTGCAGAAACATTTGCGAGAGTATGTGCTGGTGAGAGGCTTGATTTGGCAAAGTGTGCGAAGCTTGTTGCTTATGGTGGTGAAGATATTCAGAATGAGGGCTCTGTAGCACTTTCATGTTGTTGTGTTGGAAGCTAGGACTTATTTTATGTGGTCAAAAGATACGTCCAGTTATTATTAGGGCTCAGAGACAGTTTGAAAATGGGACTGCTTTCATTTAATGAGGAAGTCCATCGTGTTAGTTTAAATGGCCACAGTTCAAATTTCACCCAGTATATTTTTTCTACCCATGCTGATCTCTTCAAAGACAAACTAGGCAAGCTTCCAGTTGTGTATTCCATGAAGTTAGACCCAGATATCAGTCCAGTTGTCAAGCCAGCCTGGAAAGTTGTAGTAGCTATTCAGAACAAAGTCAAAGCCGAGCTAGATAAAATGGTGCAACAAGGTGTAATTTGTCCAGATGGTTCCTCAACCCCAACTGAATGGGTATCCTCCATGGTGGTAGCTCATAAGAAAAGCTCAGATGATATCTGAATATATATTGATCCATGAGATTTGACCAAGGTGTTAAAAAGACCTCATCATCCAGTGCGTACAGTTGAAGTTGCAGCACTGATGCCAAATGCCACTGTTTTTTCTGTCTTAGATGCAAAGAGTTTATTTTGGCAAAATTTGCTTGACTAGAAATCCTAATTGCTCACTACATTCAGTACTCCATTTGGCAGATACAGATTTTTGAGACTGCCATTTGTTATAAATTCTGCCAGTGAAATCTTTCAACGTGTAATGGAGCAAATTTTTATTCTGGATATCCTTGTGCTATTATTGTAGATAATATTCTAGTAGGATGTAATGGTGAAGCTGAGCATCACAGAAATCTCGAGAAAGTTCTGGAAAGAGCTTGTCAAGTGAATCTTAACCTGAATTCTAAGCAGTGCAAGTTCAGATTACGAGACATCACTTATGTTGGTCATTTGTTTACCAGTTCAGGCTTACGACCAGATCCTTCCAAGCAAACAGCTATTCTTGAGATGCTGCTCCTGACAATGTTCAAGCTGTTCAATGCTTTCTTGGCATGGTCAACTACCTAGGCAAGTTCATTCCAGATTTAAGCCAACTAGTAGCACCACTTAGAAAGCTGAAACATAAGGATGTATCCTGGTCATGGTTGGAACAACACCAAAGAGCATTTGATGTCTTGAAACAGAGAATTGCTAGTCCACCAACTCTCAGATACTATGATGTTCACAAACCAGTTATTCTTTCCGGTGATGCTTTGAAATATGGCCATGCCTGTGAGTTTAGATTTCTAACCAAACTGAAATGCAGTATGCGCAGATAGAGAAAGAACTTTTGGCAATTGCATTTGCATGTTCGAAGTTCCATGATTATATTTATGTTAGACCTATCCAGATTGAAACAGACCACCAACCTCTAGTCACTATTTTGAGAAAGTCTATGCATTCAGCTCCAGTCAGATTGCAATGCATGATGTTGAGACTGCACAAGTGTAATCTCAATCTTGTCTACACAAAAGGCAGACATCTTTATCTTGCTGATAGCTTATCCAGATCACCCAGAAATACCACTGAAGACCATGAGAATGAAAATCTTGATTTTGTAGTCATGGAAGTATGTAATTTTTCTTCCACATGTTTCAATGAGCTTAGAGATCATACAGCCTCAGATCCTGTTTTAGAGAAGCTCAACCACTTTATCAGTCAAGGATGGCCATCAAAGTAATCTAGTTTACCTCCTCAAGAAGTGCAACGTTATTTTCCTTACAGAGATGAGATTTTGTCTGACAAAGGTATTATTATGAAAGGTCTGAAAGTAATTGTTCTGAAGTCTTGCCACAAGAGTATATTACTGTCTTGCATCGTGGCCACCCAGGAACCAATTTTACTAAAAGAAGGGCGAGAGAACTAGTGTTTTGGCCTTCTGTGTCACAAGACATTGAGAGAGTACTTTCATTTTGTTCTGTATGTAGTAGTACAAAGCTACAAAGCCACATCAACAGAAGGAACCACTTCAGCTAAACCAGATTCCTGAACTACCTTGGTCGACAGTAGCCACTTATATTTTTGAGTGGAGTGGTCAACATTACTTGGTGTTAGTAAACTCTTATTCCAATTTGTTTCAGATTGACCTACTTCCTAACCTAGCATTCAGTACTGTCATTACTAATATGAAGTGTCATTTTTGCAGTCCATGGTAGTCTGTACACAATTGTTTCTGACAATGGTATACAGTTTACTAGCCAGCAATTCAAAAGATTTGTCAAAGAGTGGGACTTTACTCATGTCACAAGTAGCCCTGAGTACCCACAGTCAAGCAGTTTGGCAGAATGTGCAGTTCAAAGTGTGAAACAGTTACTAAAGAAGTTGAAATGAGACAATAGTGATGTTTTCCTGAATCTCTTGCATCTCAGAAATGTTCCTCATGATAAGCATCTTGGTTCACCTGCCCAGAGACTTTTTGTTGAGACAAACCAGAAGCACCTTACCAATCAGTAGTAATTTGTTGGTTTCAAGTGCTAAGAATAACAGATCTGTGAAAGCCCATCTGTTAAAGAAGCACCTAGCCTAGAAGTCTTATTATGACAAATCCAGCAAGCAGCTCAAGTCATTACATGAAGGAGAGACAGTGAGAGTGCAAACATGTAAAGGTTATGATCAGATTGGAATAGTGAAGAGTATTTGCCCAGGGATGAGATCATATATTGTGGAATCACAAGGAGCAGAGTTTAGGTGGAATAGGAAACATTTGATGCCAGTGTCTGAGCCTGTACCACAGCACATAGCCTGTGAGAAAGACTCTTTACCTCAGACTGAGTTGTCCAGCATTTCAATTCCTGAGGACAGTCCAGTAAATATCCCTGCTCCTGAGATGAATCCTGAAGTTCCTGATATGAATTGTTCACCTAAGACTGTCCATGTTGCTAAAACCAATTCTGAATGCTGTGTTACTAGATCAGGTCATATTTCCAGATTGTGTTTGTTTCTAATGTATATATATTATTCCATGTCTTATTCCAATGCCATTTCATTGAAGACAATCTATTTAAGAGAATGTAGATCAACATGTGTGTGTGTGTGTGTGTGTGTGTGTGTGTGTGTGTGTGTGTGTGTGTGTGTGTGTGTGTGTGTGTGTGTGTGTGTGTGTGTGTGTGAGTGTGTGTGTGTGTGTGTGTGTACAACTTTAAGAAGCTTTCTAGGGGCTTGCATAAGTGTATAAATACTGACATGTGCAAGCCTGACTGTCATTTTGTAGTAAGCTGTTGGGATGCAAGCACGCATGTCTGTGTAGTCTGTCAATCAGTTTGTTTATATTTTGTAATGCTGCTGTCCATCCTGATGTGTTTATATGTAATAAAACATGTAAACAAAGTACCCCGCCTGTTCGTCATCTATACTAGAGAGGGACGAGTGACAGGGATGGTGTGGAGGTAGTGAGGAAGTTCATTTAAAAATATGGGGAAATATAGTGGCTCTAGAATGACGTTCTGTGGGACTCTTGTGTGGACAGTAGTGACTGTGGATGCATCAGATCCAATCTTATCCTTAAAGGTTCTGTCAGAGAAGAAGTCTTAAACCATTTTGTTACTTTTGGACTGAGTCGTATGTTGAACAGGTGTGGTGAGAGGATGGCATGATTGGGACAGATCAAAGGCCCAAGTGAGATCAACAAAAATGTTTCCTTTCTCATTATTTAAAGGAGAACTGCAGCCACAGACACAAAAACATGTTTATTTCATTATGGTTTGGTGTTTCCTACATGTTAACACCATCTGGAACTATTTGCAGGGGAGGGGGTTTTAAATATTTTTATACATAATTGCTGAGTCTGACCACATGGGATCTGGCATCTTAAAGTAATTCTAATTGTTTAGTCTGCCTCTAGGTATCTCACAATGCAGTGCTCATCTGTAAAAAGTTACATCATGCAGACCTCTTTCTTCCTAAAGCTCCTGTCACTGCTTTAATTTTACATACTTACACTGCTGTCTTTCAGTCAGTTAGTTTTAAGTAACATTTCATGCTGTTCGATGAAGTAAACACAAATAGTGCAAATGCCACAGATCAGACTTTCAAAGTGCTTTTTACTGCTGCTTCTTTTTGGAATTGATAAACTGAAGGTTTTTTGCGAAGCTTGAATTATACTAGTTTGACTCTTCTCCCATCCCCCTTCACACCTAACTTCCCTAGCTGTCAAAGTGCTAAAGGTAATTTGAGCTGTTACCTGCTGTGATTGACAGCTCACAGCAGGAAACTTGACTCATGTACTGTTTCCTTGTTCTAGCCTTTACTGTCTGTATGGGTAGGGGAAGGACCAGGAAGCTGTGACATCACAGCATGGGTGGGTTTTTAGGATGGTCATGATGATGTTAGTTTGGGGAGGGAATTTGCCAGAAAAATACCTGTATTCAGTGGCCTTGATGACATCAATAAATTGGATACTTTTTCAGGGCGGGATAAAAGTTTTTTCAAAAGTGAAACCACTACAGTACAGTAAGGGACTGTTCTAGTGGAGAGAAACAAGTCAATTTAAAATATTGTAAATGCTGTGTTGTTGTATATTCATGGCATGGACAGTAAATAGGGATAAAAAGGACGGAGAAGTTGAGCATTTAATAACAGAATCATGTTGTTGTCCTTTAAGATTTTTCCTTTTAGCATCCAAATCATCAGTCTGAAGTAGGAACTTCATTTGTCAGCAACCTTTGGGATACGGATCCGATCTCGGATCCGAGCCGGCAACTTCTATCATAGCATAGATCCAAGCTCCTAGCTCCTCCCCTTACCCATAATCCCCTGCCTACCCTGACTGACCTCAGATCTAGTTTGCCGCTCTTCAAGCAACAGCTAGATTCCAGAGCTCTTGGCGTTTTTGTGAGGAAAAAGTTTTCTTTCTTCTTTTCTAATTGAATGATTGTGTGTGCGTGGTAGGTTTATCCTTAACACTAAACTTATTATTATTTCAGCTTCTCAGCTTAAATTTTAATTTAAATATTCCTCCCTCCCCCGCTGGTCGTAGCGTGTGTGTGTGACTTGAGTGTTAGGGGCCTAGTGAGTGTGCTTTACTTCAGTAATGTCGGAGGCCCCTAAAGCCATTTTTTCGAAATGCACCGAGTGTGGTCACAAGCTTTCACTGGCTGATGGCCACACTCGGTGCATTAGGTGCCTTGGGGTTGAACACCTCTCTTTGGGTCACGCGATTTGCACAGCGTTCAACCCCAGGGCACTCAAGGATCGAAGGTCGAAGCTGGTTCTGGCGGGCCTTTTACCCCCAGACTCTGCTTCGGCCTCTGGTACTTCGGTGACCGCTAACCCCCGGTAGCGGTCACTCCTGCCTCCCTTCCTCCGACCAGGACTCAACCTCCCGCTTTGGCTGCGGAGGATAGGGAGTCCAGGAAAGAGAAGCAGCGGGAGAAGCACCTTAAGTGGCGGGCCGAGGACTCTTCATCGGCCCCGCCCACCAAGAGGGCTTCTCCGTGCAGGTCTTCTCGGTCTCCTCCTCCTCGGACCCGATCCCCTTGTTTCTCCCCTGGACCCAAGGAGGAGGTGATCCGGTCCCCGTCGAGGTCATCAAGGCGGCACTCCAGGTCTGCCTCGGTGGCCTCTTCGAGGTCCACTTTTAGCATGTCAGATGCGGACATGGACCGGATGATCAGGAGATTCATCCAGGCCCAGATGCAGATGGGAGTGCTCTTGCCTCCCCCCCCCCTCCGGGGGGGGAGCTCGACCCCTTTTGTCGCCCCTATTGCTCCTTCTCCGACCCGCATTCCGGGTTCGGAGCACTCGGAGCCGAGCCACGTTGGATCCGGGGGTAGGTCGGAGCCGACCGTGCTGGGCACGTCGGCTCCGACGGCTCCCTCGAGTTTGTCGGATCCGACCTCTTGGAGCCGTGGGCCGAGCTTCAGATCCGAGGGATTCGGTGTGCTTTCGGCTCCGTCCCGGTCGGAGCACACTGGTCCTTCAGATCCGATGTTCTTGGCGCCGGGTCTGATCCCCGCTTCGGATCTGAGTGGGAGTCGGATCTCGGATCCGTCAGAGAGTGGCTCCCCCTCGGCTTTCGCTGCGGTGGAGAGGGCACTGTCGAGTGCTTCCAGGCCTCCGGTCCTGGCTTCGGCTCCCTCACGCACTCCTTCTCATCTGGTCCTGGCTCCCCTCATCCGGCCCTCGGGGCAGCCTGCCTCAGCGTCTCTAGGAGTTCCAGTGGAACAAGATACAGTCCGTGAGGACTCCTCGGACAGCCGCCCTGAGGAGATTCCTCACAAGGCAAAGTGCAAGAGGAGGCACATAGACTCCCCTGAGAGTCTCACCAAAGATACGGACTTGGATGAAGGGGAAGGCTCCCCTAGATCACCCCCCGAGGATGTCTCCTTTGGAGACATCATGGAAATGCTCAAAATCAGGGGTGGGTGGTCTGCCCCCAAGGCTTCCTCTGATGAGTCCGTATTCCTTGAGGCGTTTGAGGCAGGACCATCTACCTCTTGGGTGTCCCCTCCACCCGACCCCCTGGTGGATCTCATATCCTCTAGGGCTTGGAAGGAACCGGACACCATAGAGCCAATCCCCAAGCACCCGGACAAAATTTTGAGCCCCCCTGCAGAGAGATCACACTGGAGCAGAGGTCCCCCTGTGGATGCCATGTTGGTGGCTGCAGCCACCAAGAAAGAGTTGGCTCAGGAGAGCCCCACGGTTCATCCTCCGAGCAAGGAGTCTCACGCGATGGACCGTCTTGGGAAGCGGGCCTTCAGTTCAGCGACCTTCTCTATGAGGGCCTTGAACTACATGGCACACGTTATTCGGATGCAGCGGGATCTAATTAAGGAATACGCTGCTTCCCCCCCAGGGTCCATGTCGGAGGGAGACAAGGATCTGTACTCCTCCCGAATGGCCACCCTCCACTCTATCTCTAACACCTCTATGTGGCTGTTGTCTCATGCTACGGAGGGAGCCGCTAGAGCAGGCGGAGTCGGGCTTGTCATGAGGAGACAGGCCTGGCTCCATCACTGTGACTTCTCGGAACCCTTTAAGGCATCATTCGTGAATGCCCCTTTTGATGGTTCTGCACTGTTCGGCAAAACCATTCGCGACACTCTTGTCCAGAGTGAGAAAGACGGGAAGACCTTGTCTGCCGTCGGAGTCCGCTTCTCTGCGCCCCATAGGTCCTTTTCCAAGAACCAAAAGGGTCAGAAGAAGATGTGGTTCCGAAAATCGCATCAATCCCAGTCTGCTCAGGACAACCAGTCCTCTCGTGGCAGAGGAGGACAGGGAGGATGCCGCCCCAGAGGCAGAGGGGGTCCCAGGAATTTTGGGTCCAGAGAACCGTTCTCTGAGAGGCCCATGCAGAACCCCTGAGGAGTTACCCGACTGCTCCACCCTGGAGGCAGTCGGGGGGCATTTTTCGAAGCACCTAGCAATGTGGGAGTCCATAACAACGGATCACTGGGTGCTTCGTATTATATCCAGAGGTTACCAAATTCCCTTTATCGTAACCCCCAGAATCAGAGGCCTCCCCGACGTTCCACCCAGTCAGAGGGAGGCGGCTGCTGCAGAAATTCAGCAGCTTCTGCAAAAAAGAGCCATCCAGCCCATCCCCCCAAATCAAGTTGGATCAGGGTTTTACTCCAGGTTCTTTCTGGTGCCAAAAAAGACGGGGGCTTGAGGTCCATCCTCGACCTCTCTCTCCTAAACCTGGCAGTAACCAAAGAAAAGTTTCGAATGGTCACGTTGCAATCCGTCCTCCCCTTATTGCGGGAGGACGACTGGATGTGCTCCATAGACATCAAGGATACCTACTATCACATTCTAGTGGACAGGCGTTCCAGGAGGTTTCTCCGCTTCCGGCTGGGAGCCAGTCACTTTCAATTCAGGGTCCTCCCCTTCGGCCTCACCTCAGCCCCCAGGGTGTTCACCAAGGTCCTAGCGATAATAGTGGCCCACCTGAGACTCCAGGGAATTCAGGTCTTTCCATACCTGGACGACTGGCTCCTTACGGTCCCAACAAGGCATCTACTTTGTTCATGCAGGGATTATTTCCTCAGTCTGGCTCCACTATTAGGATTAACCATCAACATGACCAAATCCTCTCTCATCCCTACACAGGTGTTGGATTTTATAGGGGCGAGACTGGATTCCAGACAGATGCTTGCGTTCTTGACTCCAGATCAGCTTCGGAACCTGATGTTGCACTTGCAGGCCGTCCTTCAACTGCAAACTCCTTTGGCGGAATTGGTCCTGAGTGCCCTAGGATCTATGGCAGCTGCAATCCCTCTGCTGCCATTGGCCCGGTTGAACATGAGGGTCCTGCAGTGGACCCTCCAGGTACCAATGGTCCCTGTCTCGCAACCCCCTGTCTCACCCCATTTCCTTAAGCAAGGTTTGCAGAAGATCGCTCGTGTGGTGGCTCCAGTCTCCCAATCTCCACACGGGACGTCCCTTCTCACTACCTCCGCCAGTCGACACAGTGACCATGGACGCTTCTCGCCTGGGGTGGGGGGGGCATTTTTCAGGCAGGACAGTCCAAGGCACATGGAACGACATAGAGACCTCTTTGCATATCAGCATCCTAGAGATGAGGGCGGCGCTTTTGACATTGCAGGAACTACACAACTCTCTTCCGGTAGGGATGATTGCAGTACAGACAGACAACATGTTGGTCATCTGGTACATCAACAAACAGGGGGGAACCAGGTCTTACCCCCTTTGCCGCGAGGCCATGAGAGTGTGGGAATGGGCGATTTCCACCAACCGCTTTCTCATAGCAACGCACATTCCGGGACGGTCCAACATTCTAGCGGACAGGCTCAGTCGTACTATCCTGACTCCTTACAAATGGTCTCTCAACCATCGAGTTACAGAGCAAGTATTTGCCCGATGGGGGCAACCTTGTTGCGATCTTTTTGCCTCTCCTTCAAACACCAAATGCAACGATTACTTCGCTCTGATCCCCCCTCCGGGGGAGTCCCCGAGAGACTCTCTAGTTCATGCTTGGCCTCCCGGTCTGCTTTATGCTTACCCTCCTCTTCCCCTGATGTTGAAATTATTACAGAAAGCCAGTCAGTTGGGGAGCAAGATGATCCTCATTGCCCCATTCTGGCCTCGTCAGACGTGGTTCCCTTACCTATGGTCTCACCTAGTGTATCCACCATGGATTCTGGATCCCCTCCCGGATCTCATTTCTCATCCTGTCGATCTTCCGACTTCGAACCTGGTCAACCTCAAGCTGACGGCTTGGTTGCTCCAGTTCCACTCCTCATAAGGACTCCCGGGATCTCATCACCTGTCAAAGCCATTCTTGTAGCAGCTCACAAGCCTTCCACCAGGAAGGTTTATCGAAGTAAGTGGAAACGCTTCACCATTTGGGCAGAACACTGTCGTTTAGACCCTTTTACAGCCCCGATAGCGTCGGTTCTAGATTTTCTAACCTCTCTCTTTCACCAGGGGACTAGTTCTTCCACAGTCAAGGTACAACTTGCAGCAATCTCATACTATCACGTGGGGCAAGAATCTGGCCCTCTTATCACTTCCAAACTGTGTAAGACCTTCCTCAAGGGTACCTTCCTCCTTAGGCCTCCAGTCAAAGAGGTGGTACCTCCATGGGATTTATCCTTAGTCTTACAGGCCTTGACTGGTCCCCCATTCGAACCGGCGGCCACGGTTGCTCTCAAATTTCTCTCTTGGAAGACAGCCTTTTTGGTGGCCATAACTTCAGCCAAAAGAGTGTTGGAATTGCAAGCTCTTTGTGTCAAACCACCATATCTGGTCTTTCACCCGGATAGGGTTTACCTCAGGATCAATCTGTCCTTTCTACCTAAGGTATCTTCAGAAGCAAACATCAATCAATCTTTCAATCTTCCAGTGTTTTTCCCCCACTTTCAAAACAAAGGAGAGTACAAGCTGCATTCCTTAGAAGTACACAGACAACTACGTTTTTATATCCATAGAACTGCTGATCATAGGCAATCCGATCAGTTGTTATCTCCTTTGCCAAAAGTAATTTCGGAAAGCCAGTTTCTAAAGTTTCTCTCTCTCGATGGATCTCGAGTTGTATTCTTTTAGCATATCAGAGCTCGGGAAGGCCTGCACCTCAAGGAGTCCATGCTCATTCTACTAGGGCCGTTGCCACATCTGCGGCCTTTCAAGCTAGGGTTCCACTGGATGACATTTGTTCCGCAGCCACTTGGGCTTCATCTCACACCTTTATCAGCCACTATAAAATAGATGTTGTCTCCTGAGGTAGGGCGTCCTTTGGCTCTGCGGTGCTCCGGAATATCTTTCCATGAAGGCCACCCAAGATTTAGGTAGCTGGGGACTCTGTCCCAAAGGTTGCTGACAAATGAAGTTCCTACTTCAGATTAAGAAGTTATGTACTCACCATAACGTTCCATCTGAGTAGGTATCTTCATTTGTCTGCAACCATCCCCCCCTCCTTCCCCCTGACCAAAATGATCATTCTTGTGGTTATTAGCATATGTTCCCTTTGGGACACTTTTATCAGCTGTGCTAGGGGGCAAACTTGATCTGAGGTCAGTCAGGGTAGGCAGGGGATTATGGGTAAGGGGAGGAGCTAGGAGCTCGGATCTATGCTATGATAGAAGTTGCCAGCTCGGATCCAAGATCGGATCCGTATCCCAATGGTTGCAGACAAATGAAGATACCTACTCAGATGGAATGTTATGGTGAGTACATAACTTCTTATTATTGTGCTTATTCCAGACAATAAACCATGCGACAGGCAGTGATATATTTTTTAAATAGGATGACATTTATTTATGAACGATCTTCTTCTAGCATTTTACCTAGAGTAGGTGGAATTGCGATGAGGCAGAAGTGAGACATTTTAGTGTGTTTAGCAGTGGCGGCTGGTGACTTCAAATCAAAAGGGGGCTGCAGGAGATAGCTGAATGGGTGGGGTCAATGGGAAGGGGTGTGGCCAACTAGAAAGGGGAGTAGCTATTCTCAAAACCACAAAAACCTAACTTTAATTAAATATGCTGCCCTGGGTGCCAAACCCTCATTATGAGAGTCCAATCAAGACAAGTGAAGTATAAAAGAATAAAAATATTTCAATGCATTGGCTGCATGACAGCTTACTTAATATCTAGATGGAAACAAAAAGGTTGTGAGGCATGAAAAAATAAATTACTTTTCAAATACATTACTGGAATGCCAGTCAAAATCAAGTATAAGAAAAACAAGCAGCACTCAACTCAAACCGCTTCTCCTTGCACTGCAGTTCTAATTATAATTTATATTCAGCTTTTTTAAAGTACCAAGTAACATGCTGAAATAAGCAATCTCTGTGATGCCCTCACTTGTAAAAATGTTTCTTATCCAAAAAAGACCTGCTGCCTGACAACTATCTACTTGTTTCATGGGGAAAACATGATCAAAGTAAAAAATGAAAAGCAAACAAGAAACAAGCTCAAGATACATTGCTTAAAGGATTACTGTGCAGGTTATGGACCACACATGAATGGCATTCTGTTTAGTTTATGGGTAAAGCCCTCAGAGATCACTGGAAGTCTCCAACAAGTGTAATGAGATTCTTAAAATAATGTAATCCTGTCCTTTATTACAAACACTGTCATATGCATTTCAATACCCAACGCTTATACATTATCTAGTTAAGTATTCTCTGCATGGCAACAACAGAAAGGCTTTCAATGTTGGCAAATCTTTAACAGTATGCTTATTAAAGCTTAGTTGCATGTTATGATCTCAGACAAGCTTACCTGATGGTCATTAAAGCATTGCTACTTAAAACACAGAGCAACAGACACTTTCTGAGTAATAAACATAAATCAACAGTACAAAAATATGACAGAAACCAGACCATTCTGCAAAATCAAGAACAGATGAAACGCCGCTGTAGTACTTGTGTTTACCTTGGATGGGGGATACCCTGCACATTTACACCCTGCACATTTACACTGCATAACTGCTCCTTGCCTTGCTTGGACACATCCAGAGTCACTACATGGGGGAGTGGGTGCAACAGGTATGTCACAATTTGAAATGTCTCTGGCTGACTGTGATGGCCATGACACATTTGTCATACCTCTCAACCTCAGAGCAAGAAATCTGGACAGAGCCATACATAGAAGTGGGACAAAGGCCCAAAAATAAGGACAATTTTTAAATATTGCCCTTATAAACTTAGAAAGATAATAGAATAGTAGGTTTTGCATTAGTATGAATTTTCTGAAGGGTATGAAATCTGAAACTCAAATGTCTGTCATTATTTTCTAACTTCAGTCTTTAATGATTTGCCACTAATTTGCCAAAGAAAACACAATTTTATGAAAAATGGATGAAAAATGTGATGCAAAAATATAAAATAGCCACACAATACAGCTAGGAGCCTGTCAAAGAAGGGACATTTTTTTAATATTAGTACTGCTAACTTGAGCAGCTGACAAAAATAAAAGAATCTACATGCATTTCTGAAATAAAAGTAATCTATAACTCTGATTATTACAGTTATTTCTTAATTGTAAACCCTCCATGTTTTCTTCCAAAATTGTTATTTTGCAGCGGGATTATTAGGGGAAGAGCAACATTTTGGGCCAAATTCGGGGACAGTTGAGAGGTTTGGCTATGCCTAATTCTATAAAGCAATTTATTTGCATGTACCTCTCAACCTGTTAATGCAATAAATCTGGACAAGGCCAAATATATTGGGGGAACATATAAACAGTACTAAAAACTGCATATAAACTAAGATAGTTGTTAGAATAACAGGTCTTACTTCCGCATGCATTTTTCTGAAGGTTATGAAGTCTGAAACTCAGTGTGCCATTATATATTGACTTAATTCCTAAATGATTTTCCAGAAAACCAAATTTTATGAGGAACAAACCAAAAATAAGAAGCAAAAATCTATTCATTCTGTGAAAATCTGGACAGTTGGGACGTATAGTTCAGCTGATGCTGTCTGAGTTTGCCGCCCTTTCCCCTCACAAAATCATGGTTGAATGGAGCCAGAGTTGACAGATTTCCAACTGGCCAGGTAGGGACAAAGTGAAGACTGAAAAAAAAAAAAAAAAAAGTCTTCCACGTCTTTAATACAGAACATCAGAGTTCCGCATTAAACAGAAGTAGCTCTGTTTTGCGATGTTTTGATTGGCCTGTATACCGGTATATGGGCCAATCAAAAATTGCTAAACACGGAGCTACTTCTGTTTAATGCAGAACTTCCGCATTAAACACAAGAAGCTCCGTGTTTAGCGAATTTTGATTGGCCCGTATGCCGGTATATGGGCCAATCAAAAAAAAAAAACAAAGCAGAGGCTGCCCGGGATTTAAACCAGCAGTGCGGGACTCTGGATCAGGCTGCTGATCTCGGGACAGTCCCACCCAAATAGGGACATCTGGCAACCCTGAATGGAGCCCTCCCCCTTGCAGCCATTCCAGTGATCCATTACTTGGCTATTTCACTCCATTTACCATAAACACTAATGTGCATACTGCTTTACTTCTGTGATGATTTGAATTTCATTTGAAAGTTTTATTTTGCATTTTACAGCACAAACACTAAGACATCTGCTAAACAAAGCAATGCAGTCTCACAATGAAAACAGGCTTAGCATTAAAACTTCTCTGCCCTTGAAACTCACATTCAATGAAACAGCATTGAAACCCACATTCAAAGAAAATACATTTTGCCAGTGGCAGATAAAGATTGACTTTGGGCTGTTTTCAAATCATAGGCCCCTTGCACATGAAACATACATGTGCTCTTTGATACACCTTCCTGATTGTACTAAATTATATTCCTTGTACAATACAGTACAGTTGTTAGACGGCATTTTAAATTTATTGTTTTGAACATTTTTCCAGTAAACAATGAAACAAAATGCATGCACCAGTGATAAAACTACCCAGTTCAGAACATTTCCATCATAAAAGTCTACTCAACCTTCTACAGTCCACCAGTATCAGTAAATATGCACAATCTCTGAAGTAGTAAAAGTCATCTAAATAATTCCACAATAAAGAAATCTGTAACAATGAAGAGGTTGCTGCTAGCAAACAACTTTATATGTCATTGTTTCATCTACAAATAAAGTGCCTGTTGCCCTTGAGGAATAAATTGCCTATGTTGCATTAAAAAAATGATAAGCTAGTAATATCACAATAGGGAATGGATGGCAAACTGATAACAGGTTCATAGTTACTAGGTATCTTTGCCAAAAAGGACTGCAGCATCCACCCACTTTATAACACAGTACAGTATCAGCAATGCATCTATCTACTGTGGGAGTAGAACCCACAGCCTTCTGCATCAAAAGCAAGTACACTACCTGTTGTGCTATTAACAATGCAAGCAGACTCAGAATAAGCAGCACTAAAGTTTTGTTCCCCTGCAGCTCTCAGCTCCTTATAAAATCTACTCGACACGCAGTTGTATCTCTGAACTTTGCAGCACAAGAAATCTGGAAAAAGCCAACATTTATTGGGGGGGACAAAAGCCCAAAAACCAGGGACACACTTTAAACATTGCTTGAATAATGTTGGAAAGTTGCTAGAATAAAATGCTGTGTTACCACCATACATTTCACTGCCACGTCTTTAACCCAGGGGACCCTGTGCAAACAGTCAGAGAAACATACCACTATGCCAAATCAGCTGTTTTGTGAAAGACAGGAAGACGAACTTAAATGGCTACCATTTAGTGAATTCAGTTCTCAGCATAGCTGTCAACCTCTTGGCACAAAACACCTGTATGAAGCCAATAATGGGGGAATACAGCCCCCAAACATATTCAGTGAATTCAGTTCTCACTATAGCTCTCAACCTCTTAGCAAAAAAACAAGTGGACAAAGCCAGTAATGGGGGGAATACAGCCCCCAAACATTCAATTAATTCAGTTCTCACCATAGATAACTCTCAACCTTAGCACAAAATACCTGGACGAAGCCAATAATGGGGGAATACAGTCCCAAAAATAGGGACAAATTTCAAATATCCATGTTATAAACTTAGACAACTGCTAGAATAAACAGTTGTGTGTTACCATGTACTTTCTGAAGAATATGAAGTCTGAAATTCAAATGCCTGTTATTTTTAAACATTTAACTAGGAAACTAGTCTGACTTGGAACAAAAGACCACTTTCAGCAGAGCAGGGAGAAATGCCAGACACATCTTTGTAAGATTGGAGGACATGCATACACCACACAGAAGGCACCCCAGCCAAGAATCAAACCAGAGAACCTGTAGCTGTTAGGCAACAATGCTACCAGTGCACCACTGCACTACAGACTTTGCAAAGAAAAATGTAGATACTGATACAGAAACCACAGATTTTATGAGGAACAGAACAAATATGAGGCAAACAATCTGCATTTTTTTTTTTAGAAATGGTGGTGGATAGGGAATTCAGGTCCTTGCCACCTGCATCCAAGGTACAGGGTTCAAGCCTGAGTATCTCTACCCACCACCATTCTCTCTAGCCACCAGTATATAGTAACTGGGGCATTTTACACACAGACACAGACACACACACACCAGTATAAAAACCCAAAATCCAGCCAGCGATATAAAGCCTTCACCTACCAGCCCAAAATCCAGCAAACGAACGAACACCTACCCGGTTTCATGAAGCAAGCCCACGATCTAAATCCAGACAGCGACCGAACACCTTCCTGAAGCCTTTGTCCAGCAGTAATCCACGAACGAAACCCACGCAATGAAAGTCCCGCGAGAGCGGCTCAGTCCTCATTGGTTCTGCCTGCAGCTGAAGCAGTCCGGAGCTCCTCTGTTCTGTGCGGTCGTCACTGAACAGATTCCTGGTATCTCACAGCAGTGATTGCTGGGTACCTCTTTGTCCATATCCGGACTGCTGATAAAGGCAGTCTGAGTTCTCTCGTGTATCTGCGCATGCGCAGAGGAGTTGGGACTCATGAATTTTTTTTTCTTCTGTTTTTGTTTTTTTGTTTTACAGATTTTTCTTTTGTTTTTTCTAGGTGGGAGGGCTGCTGTCCGGCAGTCTGATAGCACGAGCCGCCCCTGGTGTTTAGGTTATTTAACTGGTGGTGTGACTAGAGCTGACTTTCAGATTAAAGCATGCAGATGTTTTAGAGACGCAATTAAAAAGTGTCGACTGTTGAAATGAATCAGAATGCCAAATTATCCAAACCTGATGGGGCATCAATTAGGTTATTTAACTAGTGGTGTGACTGGAGCTGACTTCCAGATGAAAAGCATGCAGATGTTTTAGAGACGCAATTAAAAAGTGTCAACAGTTGTAAATGAATCCGAATGCCAAATTATCCAAGCCTGATGGGCATCGATATGAATTTTCTCTAAGCTGCCTTCAATTACTTTTTATGTAATTCACGTCAAGTTGAATGGAATTATGTAAAGGGGAGAAGAGAGAGGTAAATGCTGTGTGATGTGTGATAGAGATAAGAGGTTACAGAATTCTTAGAGAAAGCCTGCAACTGTGAGGTCTCCTTTGGAGCATTGCATGTCCTGAGCTTTGTTCATACGTTGTGCAACCAGTCAGCACACTGACCTTACTCTAATTGGCAGTGAGTGAGTTGGCCTTGTGTCTTCTGACTGCATGTTTGATTAGGGTGGCAAGAGTGGTAAACTGTGACTCCGTGTCTGGGGAGGGGTCTTCCTTCCACTTGTATCACTCTTCTTCTATACGTTTTACTAGCTGTTTTAGTTCTTCTGTCAGACAATTTGTTTTGTTTTTAAGTAGTCTAAAAATTAGTTGAAAGAATTTGTTTTTGAACACTTTGAAGAAGGGTTGTAAAGTTTTCAACAGTTGTGTTTGGGTCTCAAGTTGGAAGAATGTCAGACCAGGTAACATGCTTTTTGTTTGGAAATGTTTGCTTAAGATTATGATCCAAATGAAAACAAAATCCAAAGGTGATGTTTGATAATGTGGTTGTGGGTTCTAAAGATAACTGGACAGTAGTCACTGAAGTCTGGTGGTAGAATATTGGCGTTAGATAACAAAGTCTTGAAGAGAATGCAGGTTATATAGAGGATTTAGCTGAGTAGTAATTAGTTGCATGAGGTCAAGCTCTGTGAGAAATTCCTTGTAATTGATGGCATTTTGTGCAATGGAGTTAAGGTTAAAGTCCTTAGTAGCAATGTTTTAATGTTGTGTCTTTCGGCTTTTCCCGGTTAGGGGTCGCCACAGCGGAACTCCGGTCTGCTAATGATTGGCAGTAGATTTTTACGTGCCGAGTTGCCAGCCCTGATGCACAACCTTCAACGAAGGTACACCCATTCACGCATGTCTCCACGCAGAAGACGCTGTAGCTGAGAATCGAACCGGACAGCATCTTATTGTGAGGCGACAATATGTCTGTTAAGAGATTGGAGGGTTTTTTTTTTTTTTTTTTTGTGAGAGGGTGGTGGTGGTAGGCATGACTTAGCTACAAATAGTGGGTTATTACTGATAAGGAGAATTTGTATACATAACCAGTTAGGATTGGTTTAATTGGTATCATTACCTTGAGCAACAGTAGTTTTATTTAGGTGAGGAGTGAATAGTATTAAGACGCACTAAACACAGTTTTTTGCCTGGGTTGGAATCAACAAGTACACCTCAGAAAGAAATGCTGTATGTTTATGTGGTCATTTTAGCTATGATTCAGTGCTGGTGAGCAGATCAAAGCAGTTGTTATTGTGATTTAGCTTATTCCTGTGGCTCAGTAGAGATTATTGGAGCGTTAGTTTCGAGTTTGAGTTTGTGGAAGATGGTCCTGAGTTTGTTTCATTGTTGGATAGGAGAACCAGTATAAATATAATTGGACTAGCTTTAGTAAGTGACTTTGGTAGAGAGCTGTAAGTGATCCTGATGACAACTGTAAGTAGATGCAAGGGTCAGTTATGCAAAGAGTTGACGGGAGCAGGAAGGTTGGTTGGAAGGAAGAAGTAATGTGCTTGGAAATACATGTCACGGATTTATGTTATCATGAGTAATGATGTTATTAGAGGCCTGAAGTAATTGTCTTGTGTTTGTTTCATTTTATTGACTACGGTCAGAGTGGATGGCAAGTAGAAGGCTATATAGTATAAGAGACCAGTGGCAGAGCATTAAGCAAGCCTTCTGTAACAGTGATAACATTTTGTGATGCAGTTGTTCATCACAGTTATAAATAGTTTAAGGAAGATTCTCATTGTAATGTGTGGTTATACTTGATTCATAAGGTGAGAGAAAAGATAAGTAGGTAATAGCGCTAAAGGCTCATGTGCTTGTGTGTGTGTGTTATGATGAAGATGAAGTGCGTGTATTTGTGTAGATAAGAGTTGTTATGCAGTACTTGAAGTTGTAAGTAGTTACTTTGTTATGAGAGTGTATAGTTAGTTGTAATGAAAGTGGTCATAAGTAGTAATTATAATGTTTGTTTTGTGTGTGTGTGTGTGTGTGTGTGTGTGTGTGTGTGTGTGTGTGTGTGTGTGTGTGTGTGTGTGTGTGTGTGTGTGTGTGCGTGTGTGTGTGTGTGTGTGTGTAGTACAAGCATTTTATAACTTGATTGCTGCAGTGTAAATAAAAGCAGTTGGTCGTACCTTAAGAAAGATACAATGACCTCTCATCTCCGTCTGGAGTACAAGTGTTATTTCTAGTTTAATAAGGTTATGTTAATTTAGCAGATGTGTACTGCTGAGGCACTTTTTCATTCAGCTCAGTACTCTGACTTAAATGAGATTAGCTGTGGGGGTCATGCAGCTGACTTGCAAACTATGTACTGTTTCCTCTGCAGAGGAGGTTATTGGCAGTGCTTACTCACCTGCAGATGCAGAACATAATTTCAGGAAAAAATACTTCTTTACATTAGTTGCTCTCACTTCCTTAATGGTGTCATTTATCATGTGACATGGGATCCATAATATGCAGGTAGCTGTTTCTGTCCATGACCACTGCAACATTTCCTTGGCTGGTCTAATGTCTAAAGGCTGACCTATTTCTTGGTGTATATAAAGTTTGCTGTTCCACTTCAGAAAAGTTTTAAAAAGTTCTCTTTTTGTCCTCAATATTCTGCCAAATCAGACAGATGTAGGTTATTTTGCCTTTGCTTATTTTACAAGTTCTCTTCTTTGTTTCACATCTCCTGCAGTTGAATATCATGGCTTCGCAGCTGGCCACTGCAATCCTGAACTTAGTAGAATGCATGCTGGCAACTAATTCTTAGTATTTTATGTTAGCATGTTATGTCTCGAAAGGTGGTTTATAATAAGCATTCCAGCTTTTAGGGATGTTGCGCCCTCTAATATTTTAACTGCTATGGATGTTAACTCGTCCAGCTTTGCTGCCTGGCCTGTGTAGTTTCCTGTGGTCTCTGGCTTACCCACAGTATATGTTTCTGCCATTTGTTCCCCTGTGCCAAGCTTCCTTCAAACTTTATAGGTTCATAAGTTCATAGGTAGGTACTAGACTATCAGCCCTGGGGCCTATATAAGCCTAGCCAAAAAGGTTCCCTAGTTTCGCCACCCAAGAAAATTATTTTCTTGTGCCCCTGTTGAGCAGTGTCGCAGAAGTGATCCCTGGGGTGAATTTTCTATTTCCCATCCAGTCATCAAGATTTTTCTTAAAGATGGCCAATGGGGAGCTTTGACATGAATGGGTAGTTTGTTCCAGAGTATGGGAAGTCTCTGGGACAGGAATCTATCCCTCCAGCATGTTCTGTTTATTGTGGTGACACGTTTTATGTCCCTGGAGCATGTGGTACAGAGAGATTGGGATTTCTTTAAGTGTAGCATATCCAACAGCTCTGGGTTTGACATAGCTTTGTATGTTAGGCAGAGATCTCCTCTGAGTAGGCGATATACGACGGAGTAGGGCTGGAGTTTTTTGAGATGGTCTGAGTATGGCATCCGTTTGAGGCCAGTAATTCTCTTAGTGAGGTATTTCTGTGGCCTTTGCAATTGTTGTAGGTGTCATGTGAGATACATGCCAAACGGGGCATTGTACTATATAATGGGTCTGATGAGGGATGAGTAGAGAGGAACAATGATCTCCTTTTTTCTAGAGGAGAACCCTTTTGTGATGAGGTGTGCCACATAGAAGGATTTCCTGACTACTGTGGTGATGTGGTTATCAAAGGAGAGACTACTATCCACCTGTGTCCCAAGGTCTCTTATCACAATTTCAGTGTTTAATGAGCTACTGCCTATGTGGTAGTTCATGGGTACCGGGTTTTCCCAAAGGGGATGACAGTGCACTTCTTGGCATTGAGCTTGAGGCTATGACTTTGACACCAAGCATCTGTCTCTGTGAAGCCCTTTTGTAGAATGTCTACATCATTAGGTGATTCTATTATGACTCCCGGTTTGCAGTCATCTGCGAACTTTGTTAGCCAAAGACCTTATTTGTTGGCCTGTACTTCAGAGATGTGGATGCCAAACAGGAGAGAACCCAGGACTGAACCCTGTGGTACTCCACTCGTCACTGGTCTGAAGTTGGACGTGGAGTTGGCTACTTTTACTGTGTGGGTTCTGTCAGTGAGCCAGTTGGCCACTCATCTTGTGGCATAGGGATTTATGGCCAGTTTAGTGAGTTTATCTATAATTCCAGAGTGGGGGATGGTATTGAAAGCCTTGGTGAGGTCAAGATAGGCTGTGTGCACTACCTCGCCCTCATCTATGGCTCTGGTGACTGCTTCAAAGAAGCCAGTGAGGTTTAGTAGACATGATAATCCTTTTACAAACCCAAACTGAGTGGGGTCCAGGGTTTGGAGGTTACCTATATCTTTGTTTAAGATCTCCAAGATTTTAAACTCAGATACAGATATAGGTCTGGCAGAGATGTATCAGTGTAATACAAAACTGCCCAGTTTTGTTCTAAGTATATTGCATTTCTGAGTATAAAACCTCCAGACTAGTTTAAACTCTGTTCCTTGTAGAGTTGTGAGGAGCACAGCTTACTTAGCTGGTGCTTCTGTAGAGCAGTTCCTCTTTGTCTGTGGAATAATCAGTTGTGTTACCCCACAGGAGAGCAATATTGCTTGTTTTATGTTATTTCAGTAGCCCCCAGAGGGGGGCATGATTGTCCCTATTGCACCCTTAGCATCTTACCCACACAACTGCAGGCCTGCTCGTTGTACTAAAGGAAAGAGCAGGGATTGTAATCAATGTGTGACATACCTGTGTGATGACAACACTCACTAGTAAAGGATTAGATGTGGAATGCAGAACATGGCCCTCCTGTTCGTGTCTATATGCAGTCTGTGTTTGTCATCACAAAGTCTGGCTTTAATAATACAGCCTACAGGACTTTTCATGTGAGCAATAGTTTTTGAAGGCAGCTTGAGAACAGAAAGGAAAACAGTAGATAAAAGACAGAACAGAAAGAGATAACTGGAAAATTCTCAGAAAATAATCATAAAAATACATCTTGACCAGCTTCTATCACTGTTCAATTTATGGCTGAGTACAGGAAAGACACCAGATTTGAGTAATTATAACAAGAATAAAACAATATTTTGAAGGGAACAAAGGTTTCTGAACGGAACATGAAAACAGAAACGGAAAAAAATAAGAGCAAGGGCAAAAGAAGACATAGAAGACCTAAAAGAATTGAATTAAGAAAAGATATACCTTCAGCACATATTTCTGCTCTGTTCATGGTTGTCTACAGGAGAGAGACTGTGAAAGAAATGATAGCAAAGCTGCCGTTTATGTGACCAGTTTTCATAATATATATTCTCATTCCAGATATGTGGCAGTACAGTTAGTCTCCGCTGTGAAGGTTTATGTAGAGAATACGGTCTTTAAAAATGATCATTTCACTTCAAGTTTGATTTCAGTTCACCAAACTGGACAAATGCTGAAAGTAATATGCCTCCTTCTGCTACTAATAAATCAAACCACTAATAACCCTTTGCTGAAAATGGTGGAACACACACTTGTAAGTGCTTGAAAAAGCAAAAATGTCGATTGTCAGATGCTTTTAAATTTCTTGCAGTTATGAAACTTGAAGTGATATAGAACAAAGCCAGTGATTATTAATGATGAAAGTATAGCTATGTCAGACAACCACTCAGCCCTTAGCAGCATAAAAATTATTTCATTAGAAGTGACACTTGAATGACAGAACTCTCCAGAGGTCTTTTTTAAATAATGTACATTTAAAATGCATGCAAATTTAGCAGTGCTTAAGGATAGTTATTGCATTTAAAGTAATAGTTTTATCACAGCAAGCAAACAGAGAAATTTTAAGTAATCTTAACTTTTGAGATGGTGTGTTAATATTTTAAGTTAGGAAAGCAACCAAACTTAGTTTTTTCCAGAGATATGAATGATGAGTGCAGTGTCTCCCAGCATACCTTTGTTTATCTAAGGCTCAAATACTCTCTCAAATTTGCCAGTAGTACTTAAAACAAAGTGGTTTTGCAAGTCTTACAAGTTAAGTGTTTGTTATGCTTTCCACAAATACTACATTGTTTCTAATTATGATATGTTTTGCTATGTTGAACTAGTTTGTGTGTGCGTGTATGTGTGTGTGTGTGTGTATGTGTGTGTGTGTGTGTGTGTGTGTGTGTGTGTGTGTGTGTGTGTGTGTGTGTGTGTGTGTGTGTGTGTACTTGTTAGAGCATTCATACATTTTCTTTCATATTTATTGAGGTATTCTTTTAAATATCGTGCTAAATGCAGTTTTAATTTTTGCTTCAAGTTATATTTTCCTGGAAAGTTTTCTAATCTGTACCTGTCTTTTTAAAGTGACCATGCATAACAAGATTGTACAGGCCTATGCGTCACATTTTATCCAAGGTTCCTGTGTTCACACTCAGAGATTCAGGACATACAGCACTGAATACTGAATGCTTCAGGCAATGTAACTGCTTCCTAACATTCTCCTTTGCTTCCAAGCATTTCCCTGTCCTTCCTAATAACAGCACCTAACACAGCTCAGTGATTCCATTATCTGGTTATGACCGTTTTGCTTTTGTTTAGCTTGTAAGTTCCTTTGGCAATATTTTCAGTTACACAAATGTCATATTGCTAGTCCAAAAATTACAATTATTTGTATTAATGGCTAGCTTTTATGGGGGTGTGGCTCTGTGTTATTCCTTTGGCATCCCATATCGGTGTCTCATTGGTATGTCATAGTTCAAGGCAACATGATCTTACACTACTAGTCATTGCATTAAATTATTTGTGGTCCTGAGCACTAGACACCCCCTGACAGTATGGCAATTTAAGGGTTAAAGGTTTGCAATGACCTGTTTGATAGCAACATACACAGCATCTGTGGGTTACACTCACAAAAAAAGAAGAGTGAACTAGCATTAAGGGTAGTCTATGGGTTAGTTGGTTGGTTGGTTGCTACCATGTACATTACCGACTGAGACGAGTGCATGTCTTGTAATATGATTTAAGATGTGCTTGCTTCTCACGACTGAGACAAGTGCATGTCTTGTAATATGATTTAAGATGTGCGTGCTTCTCACGACTGAGACGAGTGCATGTCTTGTAATACGATTTAAGATGTGCTTGCTTCTCACGACTGAGACGAGTGCATGTCTTGTAATACGATTTAAGCTTCCCTTTTCTGCATTTTTTTATTAGATATTCGAACTTTCAAATATCGACCATATGGTCTCGAACACATGGTATTCGACATTTTGACAGTTTGAATATATAACATCTTCTTCTTCTTTCGGCTGCTCCTGTCAGGGGTCACCACAGCAGATCAACTGTTTCCATTTCTTCCTGTCCTCTGCATCTTGCTTTGTCACACCAACCACCTGCATGTCCTCTCTCACCACATCCATAAACCTTATCTTAGGCCTTCCTCTTTTCCTGTTACTTGGCAGCTTCATCCTTAGCATCTTTTTCCCAATATACTCTGCATCCCTCCTCAGCACATGTCCAAACCAATGTAATCTTGCCTCTCTGGCTTTGTCTCCAAACCTTCCAACCTGGGCTGACCCTCTAATATACTTATTCCTAATCCTGTCCATCCTCGTCACACCCAGTGCAAATCTTAACATCTTCAACTCTGCCACGTCAAGCTCTGACTCCTGCCTTTTTGTCAGTGTCACTGTCTCCAATGCATATAACATAGTTGGTCTCACTACCCTCTTGTAGACCTTCCCTTTCACTCTTACTGGTACTCATCTGTCACAAATCATTCCTGACACTCTTCTCCACCCACTCCATCCTGCCTGTACTCTCTTCTTCACCTCTCTTCCACACTCATAATTACTCTGAACTGTTGATCCCAAGTATTTAAACTCATCCACCTTCGCCACCTCTACTCCCTGCATCCTCATCATTCCTCTATCCTCCTTCTCATTCACACACATATATTCTGTCTTAGTCCTGCTGACCTTCATTCCTCTTCTCTCTAGAGCATATCTCCACCTCTCCAGGGTCTCCTCCACTTGTTCCCTACTCTCACTACAGATCACAATGTCATCTGCAAACATCATAGTCCACGGGGACTCCTGTCTGATCTCGTCTGTCAACCTGTCCATCACCATTACAAATAAGAAAGGGCTCAGAGCTGAACCTTGATGTAATCCCACCTCCACCTTAAATGCATACGTCACTCCCACCCCAGACCTCACCGCTGTCAACTACCCTCATACATATCCTGTACCATTCTTACATACTTCTCTGACACTCCCAACTTCCACATACAATACCCTCTCTCCTCTCCAGGCACCCTGTCATATGCTTTCTCTAAATCCACAAAGGCACAGTACAACTCCTTCTGACATTCTCTGTACTTCTCCATCAACACTCTCAAAGCAAACATCGCACCTGTAGTGCTCTTTCCTGGCATGAAACCATGCATCTGATCACTAATCATCACCTCCCTTCTTAACGTAGCTTCCACTACTCTTTCCCATAACTTCATGCTGTTACTGATCAATTTAATCCCTCTGTAGTTACTACAGCTATGCATATCACCCTAATTCTTAAAAATCGATACCAAAACACTTTTTCTCCATTCCTCAGGCATCCTCTCACTTTCTAAGAGTTCATTAAACAATCTGGTTAAAAACTCCACTGCCATTTCACCTAAACACCTCCATGCTTCCACAGGAATGTCATCTGGACCAACAGCCTTTCCGTTCTTCATCCTCTTCATAGCTATACTTACTTCCTCCTTGCTAATCCACTGCACTTCATGATTCACTATCTGCACGTCATCCAACCTTCGCTCCCTCTCATTCTCTTCATTCATCAGCCCCTCAAAGTACTCTTTCCATCTGCTCAACACACTCTCCTCGCTTGTGAGTACGTTTCCCTCATTATCCTTTATCACCCTTACCTGCTGCACATCTTTACTAGCTCGGTTCCTCTGTCTAGCCAATCGGTACAGGTCCTTTGCCTCCTTAGTGTCCAACCTTTTATACAACTCGTCATACGCCTTATCCTTAGCCTTCGCCATCTCTCTCTTTGCCATGCACCTCATCTCCTTATACTCTTGTCTACTTTCTTCATCTCTCTGACAATCCCACTTCTTCTTCGCCAACCTCTTTCTCTGTATACTCTCCTGTACTTCTTCATTCCACCACCAGGTCTCCTTGTCCTCCTTCCTCTTTCCAGATGTCATACCAAGCACCTTTCTAGCCATCTCTCTTACTAGCTCTGCTGTAGTTACCCAGCTATTCAGTAACTCTTCACTGCCACCCAGTGCCTGTCTTAACTCTTCCCTGAACATCACCTCACAATTACCATTTTTCAATTTCCACCATTTGATCCTTGGTGCTGCCCTCACACTCATCCTCCTCTTCTTGATCACCAATGTCATCCTACAAACCACCATCCTTTGCTGCCTAACTACACTTTCCCCTGCCATCACTTTACAGTCTCCAATCTCCTTCAGACCGGCCCTTCTACATAAGATATAATCCACCTGTGTGCATCTTCCTCCACTTTTGTATGTCACCCTATGCTCCTCCCTCTTGTTAAAATACATATTCACCACAGCCTTGCCCATCCTTTTCGCAAAATCCACTACCATCTGACCTTCTGTATTCCTTTGTTTAACACCATACCTACCCATCACTTCCTCATCCCCTCTGTTCCCTTCACCAACATGCCCATTGAAATCTGCTCCAATCACCAGTCTCTCACCCTTTGGTACAGTCATCACCACTTCATCCAATTCACTCCAAAATTTTTCTTTCTCATCCATCGCACATCCAACTTGTGGAGTATATGCACTAACAACATTCATCATTACGTCATCAATTTCCAGCTTCATAAACATCACTCTATCCGAGACTCTTTTCACCTCCAAAACACTCCTAGCATACTGTTCCTTCAGGATAATGCCTATGCCATTTCTCCTCCCATCCACACCATGATAAAACAATTTGAACCCACCTCCGATACACCTAGCCTTGCTCCCCTTCCATCTGGTCTCTTGCACACACAATATACCAACCTTCCTTTGGTCCATCATATCAGCTAGCTCTCTCCCTATACCAGTCGTACTGCCAACATTCAAAGTTCCGACCCTCACTATCACAGTCCTAGCCTTTACCTGCCTTCAGCCATGCCTTCCGCATCTTCTCCTCCTTTGGCCAACAGTAGCCCAATTTCTGCCAGCACCCTGTTGGCCAACAGTACTGGTGGCGGTCATTGTTAACCCGGGCCTCGACCGATCCAGTATGTATATGTGTACTTTTGTCTGCATGTATGATTTGGCAAAATTTTACGCCGGATGCCCTTCCTGATGCAACCCTCCCCATTTATCCAGGCTTGGGACCGGCACAAAGAAAGTTCGAATATATAACGTAGACCCTTTAAATCTAGCCAATAACTACAGGTCAGAATCAAAGCCTGTACTTTGTGTCTATGAGATGAAGACCTTAAACACTGTGTTAAACCTGGTGGTTTGTCTTAATATGAAAGACTGAAACAATCTTAATTTCTGGAACTGGAACTGTACCCTGACTAAGGAATGGGGTCCATTCCCATCATGGTATTATAAAGCCAAAAGACTTGGAGAAATTAAACTGGCAGATTTTTGCTCTAAGAGCCTAGCTGAACCTGACTAGGAGTGCTCCTGACACAATTTCTGCCCAACCATTCTAAGATGTACCTGTTGCTACAGCTATGAAGGCCAATTGCACCTTCTGTCTAAAGCCAACAATTAAACTTGCATGTGTACATTTCTAATGTATAAAATCATCACCTCCACCACATCCTCTGCCTGATGTTTAGTTTCATCTCACCAACCACCCAATACCCTTACAAACAGGATCGTGCAGAAAATAAAAAAAAAAATGTGAAAACTCAATTTTAAGGGAAATCTGCATTTTGCCATTATAGTCTATAGCATGCAGAATCAAAACAATACCAGGGAACAGTGGTTGATAAGGGAAAAGGCTCTGGGGTAGTGCAGCAACTAGGGACTAAGGGAGTGGGGTATGTAAATGAGAGAAAATTTACTGAATCACAAAAATCTTCTAAGTGCCAAACTGTACCTAACCATGTAGGTGCTCTAACATGATCGTGTAAGTAGGAGAAGCAACAGACATGAAAAGGGGGTGTGTCATGCATGGTGTAAGCACATTGGAGCCCTATGGCACCCAGATAAGCTTAGCTAAGCACAGCTAAGCAATGGTGTGTGTCTGAGGCTGTATTGACTTATTCCATGAAATGAAGAGCATGTTCACATCCAGGGAGGGCCATTTCTTCATGTTTCCATTAGCTAAATGAGTATGTGCTGTGTGCATAGGGTCTAAAACAAAAATAAAACAGAAATAGCAGGACTGTTTACATTTGGGCACAGGGTTTGTGGTGCAGAAATGGGAAGGGAAAAAAGGGAAAAAAGGAAAACAGCAGAATAAAAGCAATCAAGAACAAATTACATAGCAGGTGGAATGCATCATCGTCAGCCAATCATACAGGTGGAATGCATCATCGTCAGCCAATCATACAGGCAGCATCTTCAGCACAACAGTATAAACTATGGAAAACCCTTACAGTCTGTTTTTTCCCACAAACTCTGCACCATTGGTGTACACATGCGGGGGAATTTTAACTGGAAAAATGTTACAGGCTGTCATTGATCCATCAGTATGTGCTAGAGGCTGAGGGCAGAGAGGAGGATAATGCTGACAACGCCACAGAGCAAGGAGGAGGAGAAGAGTGTTCAGACCCAGGGTAACCTACCAGGGGCTACATGATCTGGAGATAGAGTGCTACAGGGTGGACAGAGACATAATTCAGCAAATCACTGAGCTGTGCAAGCCTCAACTCAGACCTAGAGCCAACAGAGGGTAACCCATCCCAGTGGATACCAAAGTATGTGTAACATTAAGATGTCTAGTTACAGGTACTTTCCAAAGACATACCGGGGCCATCATGGAGGTCTCACAGGCAACTGCATCCAGAGTACTCCACCAGTTCCTGGATGCCATGCTACCACATGCCAGTAAGCAGATTTACTTCCCCAACACCCATGAAGAGAGAAACAGCAATATGCGTCTCTTCCACTGTGTAGCAGAATACCCGGAGATACTGGGTGCAATAGACTGCACGCACATCCACATCAAAGCACCACCCAGTGAACAGGGTGAGGTCTACATAAACTGCAAGGGATTCCCTTCCTTCAACTGCCAGGTCATGTGCTGTGCCCAGGGCATTATCATGAATGTGTGTGCTGGCAGTCCTGGAAGCTATCACGACTCCCACTTCTTAATTTGTCACAGCTGTACCAGACATTTGCCAGTGGGGGCATCCACTATGGCCATCTGGTGGGGAATGCTGATTATGCACTGGAGCCATGGATGAGGACACCCATCAGAAATGCACCCACACCCACACAAAAATGCCATAATGAGGCACACGCACAAACCAGGATCATTATAGAAAGTGTGTTTGGAATGCTCAAGTCATGGTTCCACTGCCTTGCTATATCTAGTGGAGCCTTGAAGTACTCTCCAGCCACATGTGCACACATGTTCGTAGTATGTGCCATGCTACACAATATGATCCTGTGGAAACAGCTGCAGCAGGAACAGCACAGGGAAGGGCCACACAGCCCACCACCATTGGCAAGGTCCCCACCGGCACAGAGGGACTCAGAGGAGGAGGCCCCTGAACTTGCTCCTGTAGGCAGACGGAGGTGTGCCCAGTATGCCCAGGCCTTGGCAAAGAGGCAATGCATAGCACACATAATGACACTGTAGGGACCCCAGGGACATACACCTTTCTCTGACTCATATACACAGTAAAATGGATGGCACACACACATATCACATTACCTGTAACTTACCATGTATAGGCAGTGTACTGTGTGCATCCAACACAGGTGGCCCTCAAGCACCATCCTCACAACTGCTGCAGGCACAAGGTAAGTCAGTCTTCTTAACAATAAATGAATGGATTAGTATGTTTTGCTAGCATATCTATGGTAATGCTGCATGCCCGCAAGGGAATGGGGTGGCCTACTGGGATAGCAGCACACAACTGACAGCTATGTGGGAAATCAGGAAATGTCTGACCAAAACTGGCCTCCACACATTATGCAGTAGTACCCAAGGTGGCAAATCCCACCGCAGTATATATGTGGGGACAACTAACTGGGGGGGTCATAGGTCACAGGCATGGATGTCAGTGTGAGGGTCCCATACCCACCCCTCACACCCACACAGCAAGTCTGCTGTAGAAGACCACAAAGAAATGTCTGGTAAAGCCACACAAATGATGGCAATGTTGAATTTCCCCCTACAGACTCACACAATGATAGCAGAACTGGACTCGCAGCTGCAGTAAGACTATGAAGGGTAAGACATCTGAAACTCAAATGTATGCCATTACAATGTGACCTGTGCTCTTTACTGATATGCCTCTAGTCCCCAAGACAGGGCACAATAGTATGGTAAATGGAACCAAAATGTAAAGCAAATATCAGCACAGTCTGTGCAAATGTGTACAGTTGACAGGTTTGCCCCCCCCCCCATAACCACAGAAATGCAGTAACATGTATGTTTTTAGAGAAATAGCAGCATAGCACACATTGGCAGGGCTGTATCAATACACATGAAAACGTGTCGCCTGTACACAATATGCAGGGGTCAATGAGCTATGTGTATGTGCGGTTAACACTGTCAGAATCTGGCCAGCAGGTTCTCCTGGCAGTCATCTTGTAGTGCCATAGGTACAGAGCTGTCTTTGACAGGGCCATGTGCAGATAACTGCAGTGACAACTGCTATGCATGTCAGTGACACCCATTGCTCTAACACTGACATATCTGGAAGTCACAGTGCTATGTGGAATATTCTACACATATAATGGATATGTTGAAGGATGTATAGCCCAGGTGCTAAGGCTTTTGTGAATATAAGTGCTTTTTGGTATTGTTGCCAGCAGTTATTCTCAATAATCTTTTTTTCTTATGTTTGCTTTTACATATAATGGACATGCCTGCACAGTAGAATGCACTCTGTACCCACACCCGTAACTCCCAATTTCGGACAGCAAGATGTCTGGACAAGGGCAGAAATAAAAGTGGAACAAAGGCACAATGATAGGCATGTGTTGGTAAGGTGAGGGGTTAGAAGTAGCAGAAATTGTCTGAAGGTTATGTAGTCTGAAATAGTAATGTCTGTGATTATTTTGTAATATCACTCTTCAATTATATGTAACTAACTTGCCATAAAAACACAAGTTTATGCAGACAGGATGAAACCTCTAGCCAAACATCTGGACAACCTGCTAAAAATGTACAGGTGAGAGGTATGGCAACATAAGGATATGACATCTCAGGTTAGAAACATACCACACAAGTAGGAAATCCCCAGCCAGTATATCACTAGGTTGCATGACTGTTTACACAGCCATGTCATTACTAAACTGGCTGTAGCCACACCTCACAAATGGTCTTGTTGGGCAAGAATTTACATAGCTGAGCTCATAATAATGGTCTATGCATCATCCAACTAGTATTCCTCTGGTAAAGCACTGTAATGATCCGAGGATGTATGGCACTATGTAATGAAATAATACATTGCAGTGTCAGACTACAGATATGTCAGAAAATGTCTGCTAAACAAACTCAGTACCCTGAGGAAAGTCCTGTGTACTCCTGAGAGGTATGGCTGTAGCACACAAAACCCTGGACTGGAGTACAGCTGTCTCTGGAATGGAGTCCCACTCTTAACTATAGAAGGTCACACTGGGCATGCTCCTATAGTTAAAGAATCACAGGACATGTTGGAACCCACATCGGAATATATGATTGTATTGTGTATATATGTCTGTGCATACAGACAGCTGTGTATACCTTAACTGTCCCCACACACACACACATTAGACAGGCTTACCCCAGGCTAGCTATAGGTGGCCCATATGTGATATATCTGCATATGTTGCATGAGATACACACACATATATATGGGTAGCAAATAACATATGTCAAGCATACACACATAGATGTAGGGAAGAGAGAGACAGACAGTGATAGAGAGAGAGAGACATGGGGGACACAGAGTGAGTCAAACACACAGAAACCCTAAATGACATACAGTGATGTCCTGCTGTGGACAGTGGCATACTGGTGTTAAACCGTGGCACATGCAAAAATAAAAGGTGAGCCCCATTGTGTAATAGTACTGAGGTTGGGGTGTTAATATCACATCACCTGCATGTGTGTGTGTGTGTGTGTGTGTGTGTGTGTGTGTGTGTGTGTGTGTGTGTGTGTCCGTAGGTCTAAGTATTAGAAGACTGTTTACACTCAGTACACTTCACATTGTCCTACTTCACAAGATCTGCTGCTGTCATTCACCTTAGAAATACTATTAGACACCTATCACCCCATATGCTTTGTAGCACATGCGATAACTGCGTAACACTGTAGTACATATAACTAGAAAGGTAGGGGTTCTAATCTCAGTATTGGCTTCTGTGTGTGTGTGTGTGTGTGTGTGTGTGTGTGTGTGTGTGTGTGTGTGTGTGTGTGTGTGTGTGTGTGTGTGTGTGCATGTGTGTGACATTGTGTGTGCGAGAGTGAGAGAGTGTGTGTTTGCTTTAGGTGAAACAGTTTTAGGCCATTCCTACCCACAACAGTTTTAGGCCATTCCCACCCACAACACTTCCCAGCCCCCCACTTTTTCAGTCCTGCTGATATCATTCCCCTTATCAGCACCTTTGGCCAGTTATCAGCCTAGTAAGCTCCACAGCATGTGCAATAACTGTGTAACACTATAGTACAAATCAGTAGATAGGCAGGGGTTCTAATCACAATACTGGCAAGTAAGTGTGTGTGTGTGTGTGTGTGTGTGTGTGTGTGTGTGTGTGTGTGTGTGTGTGTATGTGTGTGTGTGTGTGCATGCACGCATGGGTGTGTGAGAATCATATTGTGTGTGGATTACACCATTTTGAGTTGTGTACCACCCTGTAAACTTCCCATCAACCTACTTTACAAGGCCTGCTGATGTCATTCACCTTAGAATAACCTTGGGACAAGGTGAATTCATATAAGCTCCGTGGCATGTCTGATAAATGCATAACACTATAGTAGACATAACTAGATGGATAGGGGTTATAATCTCAATACTGGAAACTGTGTGTGTGTGTGTGTGTGTGTGTGTGTGTGTGTGTGTGTGTGTGTGTGTGTGTGTGTGTGTGTGTGTGTGTTTGTGTTGAGAATCATATCGTGTGTGGGTTATACCATTTTGAGTTGTGTACCAACCTGTACACTTCCCATCACCATAATTTACAAGTACTGTTGATGTCTTTCACCTTAGAAGTACCTTGGGACAAGGTGAATTCATATAAGCTCCATGGCATGTCTGATAACTGTATAACACTATGGTAGACATAATTAAATAGGTAGGGGTTCTAATCTCAATACTGGCAACAGTGCATGTGTTTGCGTGTTTGTGTGTGTCTGTATGTGCTCGCACGAGTTTAGTTTGATAATCATATCCTGTGTGGGTTATACCATTTTGAGTTGTGTATCACCCTATACACTTCCCATCACCCTACTTTACAAAATCTGCTGATGTCATTCACCTTAGAAGTACCTTGGGACAAGGTGATTTCATATAAGCTCTGTGGCACATCTGATAACTGTGTAACATGATAGCAGACATAACTAGATAGGTAGGGGTTCTAATCTCAATACTGATAGCAGTGTGTGTGTGTGTGTGTGTGTGTGTGTGTGTGTGTGTGTGTGTGTGTGTGTGTATGTGTGAATCATATCCTGTGTGGGTTATATCATTTTGATGTGTGTGCCATCCTTGCCTGTTTACCACCTCTCAATGGCATTACTTTATACAGTGTGTTAATGGGATCTGCCTCACATGCAGCATGTTAAACCATTGTACAGGCCATTCCAGTCATGTGTACAGATGTCTACAGAATATCTGGATGTTTGCAACCCATATGAGGTCTGTATCCCCTAACAATGGCCATGTATGTGATATTCTTGTCTAATAGGTCACAGTTAGTGTACTGACACACATGCCAGCATCAGATATCATACCTGACTGAAACATCATGCTGATACAACGTCTGTTACCCTATCACTTGTTCAGGCTTGTAAGAGCAATAGATGACTGCAGTTGCTATTTCTGGTGGGTTATCTCACCATCCATGAAGGCATTCACAACAGTACATGTTGTAAGAGGTAGTGGGTTATGTTCCACACATATAATCTATGTGGGGGCATGTCATGTGTATGTAGCACTATAGTACATTAAAGTAGATATGTAGGTTTACGAATCTGTCCATTGCCAACTGTGTTTGTGTTACTGTATGCACATCCCCCGTGTCTGTCTTTACTGTGTGTATGCAAAGGATGTACCATTTTGTCTCCCTGTTTCAGCATGTGAACTCAGGAATACATACCACAAACCTGTCATACACAGTACCATGTGTGTCCTCACTAACTTCATCAGGGTTGAGTGTATGGGAAAGAAATGGCAGGGGCAACAGGTGCTGACACGGAATCTGTTACAGTCAGTCTAATGGCTAAGCTGGTGAGGGACCTACTGACAGTACTCCAATAACCTGCTCTGTATGTATGAGCCTGTGGTACTACACAACACTAAGGTGACATGTCTGAAGGCTACCTGTTTGTGACAAGGGGTATGTATGCCACGTCACACTGTCTGACAGCAGTGTCCATCACACACTGTTGCATGCATACATACCTGGTAAACATACATATAAAGCTGTACCTTGACTATGAGACTGACGATGTATTTCCACTCTGCCATACTCCACATTGGTAATGTCTGCAGGGCCACAGCCTGCAGATACACAGACACCTGGAACACAAACAGAATACAGCATGTCAAACTACATTCAGTCAATGGTACTAACAGCAATAATGGATAATGGCTAATAAGGTACATACACCTTTATGTGTACCCATAACACATGCAAGCAGACAGCACCTTACACAGTATTACATAGATTCACTGTACTGTATTCACCCTGTGTATCAGACCCATATTAGCCTGTTCATGCATCGATGATATAGATGACAGGGATGTGGCACAGGTATCATCATATGCACAGGGTATGGTGTGGGTTTTCCAGAGGCCTAGGCTGGGCTATACATTTGACATCCATGTGTGTGTGTTTGGAGGAGTATCCTATAGATAGGCTGTGCAGAGGTGCTGTGTGTGTCTGGAGTTGACCTGCCTGTGATACAGATGTGTATGTGTATGTATGCACACAGTCATGCCATGTGGCTGCCCTACACAGGGGTATGTTGGACAGCTGTGGACCATACATGGCAGGGTGTGCAGTTCACCATCTCCGGCCATGGACATGTGAACTGGTCCTGCCAGGGGTCTCACTGGCACCACCAGGCCTTAGGCCTGATGCAGTACTGCTTCCTGATGGTGACTGCTGTATGCTGGATCCCTGTTGTGCAGGACCACATGCCCATGGCCTGCTCTGTTGTGATGTGGACAGGAACCCCTCCCTTTGGTAGTGCTGGTGTCACTGCCACTATGGGAGTGTGAAGGTATATGGCCCCATAGAAAATCAGCTGATGTTGGTGCTGACCTATGTCCACGTGGCCGATGCCCATCTCCCACCACACACTCTAGCACAAACATGCCATTGTAGAGGATTGCCAAGGTCTCACCCCACCATCTATTCCTGACCTCAGTATTTTTGTGTGTGTCCTCAACAAGGTCACATATGTTGCCATGTAAATCAGGAAGAGTTGCAACCACCACTCTGAGTATTTGTCTGGTGTTGTGTTCACTACATGCCTGTGCATCCATGACAGCCCAAAACATGCATCTGGTGACACCTGCTGTGGCACTTGCGACAGCGGCTTGATGAACAGAAGTCCTCCTGCGAGCACCCCTGTCCATCCACCTGTATGGGACCTCGCCTGCCATCTGGCTAGGGACAGTGTCTACACTCACACCTGCCATAGTCACCACACTAGCCTGTTCCATGCCACCACCTGCCAACTGTCCATCATCTGTAGCTGCTGAGGATAGGGCATGTGTGAGCATTGTGACTGTGTGTGGGGACATTGTGGATGACTGTGGGATGCCAATTGATAGTACAGATTTGGCCCCTAATGACAACACCTGTGCCTGAATATGACCATCATTATTGCCAGAGTCTGCAGAGGCACTGACATCATACTGAGCGTGAGGGACCGTGACCACCCTGAACACCTTTGGGGGAAAGACAACATATGTAAAGTAATACCTGCACTATACCGTTTGCTGCTACACACACACACACACACACACACACACACACACACACACACACACACACACACACACACACACACACATGCACACACATACAGGTGAGGTGGCAGACAGGCATTACACAGACCTCGCAATAGCCAGCTGGTGACATTCACAACTCAGTCAGACCACTACATACACACCCTGGACAGGCCCTCAACATCAAAGAGTGCAGCCCTTTCCACTTCCTGTTACAACTTATATACACCTTTGTGATATGTGAGCAGTGTTAGTAGGTGATGGGCCTTCAAGTAGCACACACTGCATCCATATACACATAATTGATGTTCACCTGTATAGCACAGTGGCAAGTCCTACAGAACATACCACTCAACTGTGCAGAGTGTCACTGAATGTCTACATGTGTGGCTCATATTGCTGATCCATTCGTCATAAATCCTGCATTTGTCTGACACATTACTGGGATGATATGAGGACTGGTGTCACTATTTAATGACATATTTTGAGTCTCACACATCAAAACCTACAGTACATTGTATGTTAAACAGAACCAGTTACACTAACAACCTTCTAAGCTTACAGTGGATATTATAAGTGCAGACACCCCTGTTAACATGCAAGGTTTGTCTGATATATAGCATGAGACCACAGAAATCATGTAATAACATTTCCCACCTTTTATGTGACATATAACCTGAGCAATCCAATTGAAGAACAAACACATCGGTTAGGGGTAACATGTAGAAGTTGAAATACATACAATAGGCTGGTTTCATGACTGTGCACACCCTTAAACTAATACTTTGTTAAAGCACCTTTTGATATTATAACAGCAGTCAGTCCTCTTGGGAAGGTGTGTATCAGCATAGCACATCTCAACTTAGCAATATTTGTACACTCTCCCTTGCAGAAGCCCTCCAAATGTCAGATTGCGAGGGCATCACTTCTGCACAGGCCTCTTCAGGGCACCCCACAGATTCTCTATTGAATGTATGCATGAGCTGTGGCTGGGTCATTCCAAAATGTTGATTATCTTCTGGTGAAGACATTCTTTTATGGATTTTGATGTCTGGTATGGGTCAGTGTTGTGTGGAAAGGTGTAAGTTCTCTCCTTCCACAGCTTTCTAGCAGACACATGAAAACTTTGGGCCAAAAGGGACTGGTATTTTGAATTGTTCCTAATCCCCTCTACCTTGGCTACAGGCCCACTTCCAGCTTATGAACAGCAACCCCAAAGCAGGACACTGCCATCACCATGCTTCACCGTGGGGATGGTGTTCTTTTGGTGATGCACAGTGTTGTTCTTGTGCCAAACAAACCTTTTGGTATTGTGGCCAAAAAGTGCAACCTTGGTCTCATTACACTATAACACATTTTCCCACATGCTTTTGGGAGACCTGATGTATTGTTCTTGAGAATTTAGCCAGACTTGGATGTTGTCTTGTGTGTGAGAAGGCTTCCATCTTCCAAACCTACCCTATAGGCCAGATGTGGAGAATACGGGAGATTGTTGTCACATGTAGTATACAACCAGAACTTGCCAGAGATTTCTGCAACTCCTTTTGTGTTGCTGTAGGTCTCCTGGCAGCCTCCCTGACCAGTCTGGGTTTTGTCTCTTCCACACATTTGGCGGGATGTCCAGTTCTTTGCAATGTCACTGTTGCCCCATATTTCCACCACTTTTTGATGACTGTCTTCACTGTGTTTCATGGTATATGCAATGTTGTGGAAATGTGTGTGTACCCTTCTCTGGGCTGATGCCTTTCACAAATGAGATCCCTTTGCTGCTTTTTAAGCTGTATGCGAACTATGGCTGTTGCTGTAGCAGGCAACTGAGAAAATTTAAGATAATCCTGGTAGGACAGCTGACCATTATTTGCTGTTAATCAAAGAGTCTCTGTAATTGATGGCAGGTATGTACCCAAGAAGACGTAATGCTGTAATAATAACAAAAGCTGCTTCAACATAGTATTAGCTTCAGCCTGTGCACATATATGCATCTATCTTCCTGTAAGTTTTTTATGTGTCATGATTGTTCCCCTAGCAGATTTGTGTGTTTTACACTTGAATTGTACAGGCTATAAGTCACATGAAAGGTTAGAAGGGTTCGGAAATGTGTTGTGCTCTCATTTTTGTATTTCACAAATACCTCGCATTCTAACAGGTGTGTGTACACCATTTATATGCACTGTATAACACTAATTTATAAAATATGTCCCTAGTTTTGGGCCTTCCTTCCCCCATTTTGTAAGTCTTTGTCCAGATTTCTTACAATGACAGGTTGTGAAGTATGCTACAGATATGTGGCATCTCCTGCAAATTGGCCCCTTTGATGACCACTGTGATGCAATGCAGTTAACCCCACCACAAGTGAACATGCAGATGTCACAATATGGCTGAGAGTAACAACTGTGTGCATGGTCACATGCATGACCTTAACATTCCTAGGGTACTGGTGAGCCACAACAGGAAAATCCCATACTCACCAGCTTCAGGCTGCTATCCCACATGCAGACCAGAGGGACCTATGTAGTTGTGGGGTAGAGGTATTGTCAGTAGAATCACATTTGGCATTGGTACAAGATGAATGCTACGCGTCTGCACAGGTGCAGTACAAGCTCTAATAGTACACAATTTGCTGTCCCTCACCATAGATGTGCACTTGTGTGCATTACTAAACCCCACCCACAAATGCAGTTTGAACTGACATATGTATCTAGATACTCTATTGAAGACAGCATGACTGTTACATGATTAAATTGATGTGCACTGTGGCCTTACCTGGACAGTCTTCGCCTGTTGCCTGGGTGCCACCCACCTCTATGACTGGTGTTTCATGTGTTGGGTGTTGTGTGGGCACTGCCCCAAGGTTGGCAAGGAGTTACTCTGTTACCATAAGTGGGGCCTGTGTGGCTGGACACCCACCTGTAACAGTATGGTCCCTGGCCATGGCAGCAGCCCTTTGCCATGCACGAAGTATCAGCTCAGTTGCCTGATGCCTGACCTGACCGTATGTGCAGCCATGGTGGCCCAAGGTGTTCACTCTGTGAACAAGGTCATCCCACAGGGTAGTCTGCTCCCTCGGATTTTGCCGCCTATGGCTGAACAGCACCACATGGTGTGAGATTATGGCATTGGTGATGGCTGCAGTCTCATCTGCAGTATATGCTGGCTGCTGCTGCATGTCACCTGGAAGATATAAACAGGGAAACACATCACAGGACCTTAGACATTGCTCAGAGTTATTTACAGAGCCAGTACATCAACATTGCCTATCATTAGCCACCACTTACAACCATATCATACCCCTGTCATTTATCAGCACAGTATGAACCTGCATTGCAGTCCTGGTCCAGTACATTGCATAAACCACCATTCACCATTCACATTTGTGTAGAAGGATGACAGTGGCCATCTTCCTTGCAGATGGAATGTCAATGATGCTCCGGCATTGCTTGCATACAGTGTGCAATGGAGATGGAAGCATATACCTGAGTTCAGGTAGAATGCAGACAGGAATGTTATCAGGTCCCATGGAGACTTGCTTTTGTTGACTTTGATTAGGCAGTATGCACCTGCTCCCTGATGATGAGGGAAGGGGTACTGGTGCTGTGCATATCCACCTACATTGCAGCAGGTTGGCTATAGCTATGGTCTGTGTGTATGTGGTGTGATTGACCACCATTGCAGGTTGGGTTGGGTTGTTGCCTCTGAAATTGCAGACATATGTGAAGACGGCCTTGTGATTGCCCTTGGTGGATGTGTTCAATTTGTACTCATAGTTAGCCTTACAGTAATCCACCTGTGACCTTATATGCTCATTCAGACAAAGGTTGGCTGGCTGCCAAGTTGGTGTCCATTCCTACTCTGACCTGTACAGCCAATATAGTGACCAATTATGTGGTTTGTGTATTGCTGCTGTTCAGCAATGGGGATTATTCTACAATGGTGGAGACAGGTGTTACAGGTAATGTATTGCTGAGTCCATACAGCTATGTCAGCGGTCATATGGCTGTTTGTAGTAGGCATGGACACAAGGACATAACACAGTTGGACACCTCTCCAGTTTCAACCTGATAATCATGCTTATTCTAGTAACAGTGTCTGTGTCAGGGCAATACAACAACCAGTAGCAGTAGAACTCTAACTCTGTTGGATGCACAGAAACTGAGATTACACATGTGTACAACATGTACAGCTTATTTACCTGACATTTTGCATCCCATGTCTGTTGTTATGAGGCAGCCAGGTACACCTACTCATACAGAGATGTGCACAGGTAATACCTGATATACATTTCTGTTCTATGTCAGTATGGCACATTGTATTTACACTCTTGCTGCTCAGTCATTCCTGTCAACCTGTTAGAGGAGGACATCTGGAGGGCCCCACACATACATGGGGGGTGATGGGCCAAAATTAGTGACACTTTCTTAATATTGCTGTAACACATTTAAGTCATTTGATAACACAGTAGCCTTTGCATTCACAGTCATACCCTGGAGGATGGCTGACGCTCATATGGCAGGAAGAGAGGAGAAAGGCTAGGAGTGTGGTAGTGATGGTAGGAACTTTTAATGTCGGCAGTATAACTGGTATGGGGACAGATCTAGCTGATATGATAGACAGAAGGAAGGTTGATATATTGGGTGTGCAAGAGATCAGATGGAAGGGGCATAAGGCTAGGTGTATCGGAGTCAGATCCAAATAGTTCTATCATAGTGGAGGTGGGAGGAGAAATGGTGTAGGGGTTATCCTGAAGGAACAGAATGGCAAGAGTGTTTTTGGAGGTGAAAAGAGTGTCAGATAGAGTGATGTTAATGAAGCGGAAATTGATGGTGTAATGATGACTGTTGTTAGTGCATATGCTCCACTAGTTGTGTGCGATGGATGAGACAGAAAAATTTTGGAGTGAGCTGGATGAAGTGGTAATAACTGTACCCAAGGGTGAGAAAGTGGTGATTGGAGCAGATTTTAATGGGCATGTTGGTGAAGGTAACAGAGGGGATGCGGAAGTGATGGGTAGGTATGGTGTTAAGCAAAGGAATACAGAAGGTGAGATGGTGGTGGAGTTTGCAAAAATAATGAACATGGTTGTGGTGAATACCTATTTTAACAAGACAGAGGAGCATAAGATAACATACAAGAGTTGAGGACGATGCACTCAGGTGTATTATCTCCTATGCAGGAAGGCCTGTTTAAAGGAAATAGGAGACTATAAAGTGGTGACAGAGAAAGTGTAGTTAGGCAGCATGGAATGTTGGTCTGTGGGATGATGTTGGTGATCAAGAAGAGGAGGAGGAGTGTGAGGGCAGAACCAAGGAAACTGAAAAAGGGTGAGTGTGGGGTTGAGTTCAGGGAAGAGTTAAGACAGGCAGCGGGTGGCAGTGAAGAGTTGGGGTAACTACAGCACAGCTAGTAAGGTAGACGGCCAGAAAGGTGCTTGGTGTGACATCTGGATAGAGGAAGGAGGGCAAGGAGACCTGATGGTGGAATGAAGAAGTACAGGGGAGTATACAGAGAAAGAGGTTAGCAAAGAAGAAGTGGGATTTTCAGAGAGATGAAGAAAGTAGACAGGAGTATAGGGAGATGAGGTGCATGGCAAAGAGAGAGGTGACAAAGGCTAAGAATGAGGCGTATGAAGGGTTTTTTGAAAGGTTGGACATTAAGGACCTGTACCAATTGGCTAGACAGAGGGTCTGAGCTAGGAAGGATGTGCAGCAGATAAAGGATAATGAGGGAAACATACTCACAAGCAAGGAGAGTGTGTTGAGTAAATGGAAAGAGTGCTTTGAGGGGCTGTTAAATGAAGAGAATGAGACAGAGAGAAGGTTGGATGATGTGGGTATGGTGAATCAGGAAGTGCAATGGATTAGCAAGGAGGAAGCAAGGATAGTTATGAAGAGGATTTAGAATGGAAAGGCTGTTGGTCCAGATGACATACCTGTGGAAGAATGGAGGTGTTTAGGAGAAATGGCAGTGGTCGTTTTAACCAGATTGTTTAATTTTATCTTGGAAAGTGAGAGGATGCGTGAGGAGTGGAGAAAAAGTGTTTGGGTACTGATTATAAGAATAAGGAGGATGTGCAGAGGTGTAGCAATTACAGAGGGATAACACTGATCAGTCACAGCATAAAGTTATGGGAAAGAGTAGTGGAAGCTAGCTTAAAAAGGGAGGTGAGGATTAGTAATCAGCAGTATGGTTTCAGGCCAGGAAAGAGCAGTACAGATGCAATGTTTGCTCTGAGAGTGTTGATGGAGAAGTACAGAGAAGGTCGGAAGGAGTTGCGTTGTGTCTTTGTGGAAAGCATATGACAGGGTGTGTAGAGAGGAGTTGTGGTACTGTATGAGGAAGTCAGGAGTGGTGGAGGAATCTTGTAAGAGTGCTACAGGATATGTACAAGGGTAGTGTGACAGCGGTGAGTTCTGTGGTGGGAGTGACAGGTGCGCTTATGTTGGGGGTGAGATTACATCAGGGATCAGCTCTGAGCCCTTTCTTATTTGCAGTGGTGATGGACAGGTTGACAGACAAGATCACATAGAAGTCCCTGTAGACTGTGCTGTTTGCAGATGACATTGTGGTCTGTAGTGAGAGTAGGGAACAGGTTGAGGAGACCCTTGAGAGGTGGAGATATGCTCTAGAGAGGGGAGGAATGATGGTCAGCAGGACTAAGACAGAATATATGTGTGTGAATGGGAGGGAGGATGGAGGAACTGTGAGGATGCAGTGAGTAGAGGTGACGAATGTGGATGAGTTTAAATACTTGGGATCAGCAGTTCACAGTAATGACAAGTGTGGGAGACAGGTGAAGAAGAGAGTATAGGCAGGATGGGGAGGGTGGTGAAGAGTGTCAGGAGTGATTTGTGACAGATGAGTACCATTAAGAGTGAGAGGGAAGGTCTACAAGATGGTAGTGAGACCAGCTATGTTATATGGGTTGGAGACAGTGGCCTTGACAAAAAGGCAGGAGTCAGAGTTGGATGTGGCAGAGTTAAAGATGTTACAATTTGCACTCGGTGTGACGAGGGTGGACAGGATTAGGAATATGTATGTTAGAGGGTCTTCCCAGGTTGGACAGTTTGGAGACAAAGCCAGAGAGTAGTGGGATTATGTTGGTTTGGACATGTGCTGAGGAGGGATGCTGAGTATATTGGGAAAAGGATGGTAAGGATGAAGCTGCCAGGTAAGGAAAAGAGGAAGGCCTAAGATAAGGTTTATGGATGTGGTGAGAGAGGACATGCAGGTGGTTGGTGTGACAGAGCAAAATGCAAAGGACAGGAGGAAATGGAGACAGATGATCCACTGTGGTGACCCCTAATGGGAACAGCCAGAAGAAAGAGAAGGAGATGTTGTAATGTCAGTCTTCACAAGTTGCCAATGATTTGCCAGACATAACACAACTCTGTGAGTAAATGACTATAAATATGAGGCACACATATGGTCAGTGTGCATAACGCTGGACAGTTGAATGGTATGACCTCTGTATATCACATGCAGTAACACACACATCTGCAACAGTATTTCACTATGCAAATACCCTTTATAGGTCTCTCACATTTCTGAGACAAACATGTATATCATAGTTGTATTCACAATTAACATATGGATATCTATGACATCCCAGTAGCTGGCCTAGCAGTGTCACAGTCAGTATTGTTCAACATACACACTCCAGTAGTAGTCATATGTGAGCCATCCTTTCCTGGGGTGACTCAGGGGCCTGAGCTGTGATCTCTGTCACTGCAGACAGACCCAGTTGCTATGGCCATAGGCTTTGATCAGCAATATATCAGTACAGCAAGTCTTGTTGAGACATATTTGTTGAACTTCCTATTTCCCATTATTACATACCCTCTACTGCATTCCATTACATGCTTACTTGTTTAACATACTTTTTTTTCCCAAAGTATGGTTGGTTTTATTCCAATATGTGTTGTTTGGTTTCTTTGTCTGTCTCTCTCTCTCTCTCTCTCTCTCTCTCTCTCTCTCTCCCAGATGTAGGGTATACATCTGTTTTGCACAGGCAGCATCTTGTCTTTTGTAGATAATGCTCATGAGCAGCTGATGGCCTCTGGATCAGTCGGTATCCCCCACTTACTAATTGCATGCAGAAGAGCTGTGGTGTTATTCCTATAGCCAATGGAATGGCAACACACTCCTAAACGTGAGTACTTCTTGTGGGCATTGCCCCTTTTCCTTGCCTATGAGGAGAAGTTCATGGAGGTGTGTGAACAACAGCATCACAGAGGGAAGTTGGAAACACCTCTTACAATGAAAACTAAGGAGACAGCCCAACAGACTGGGGGAGAATGTTCCAGACATAAGGATAGAATGTAAGTATTGCTATTATGCAGTTGAATTAATGCTAGTTTAACAGGGTTTGTGTGGACGTGGCTTTTCTGCGTGATTTTAAGTCTGACAGTATTATGTGGTTGACCTAACTCTCAACTGTAGGGCTATCCACAGAATGGCCAGATTTTGGACTCTCATGTTTGGTGTGTTTCTTAGACATTTTTTGTATTTGGAAAATCAGTAGGATACTGTGGGGATTGCAGTCAGTAAATGGTATCATCTATTTGTGTTCCTGACTTCATATCCCTCAGAAAAGATATGTTACAACAAATCCTGTTACACCAGCAACTTTCTCATTTTATAACAGCAATATTTCACATATGCCCCTGTTTTTGGGCCTTTGTCCCCCAAGTATGTCGGGCTTTGTCCAGATGCCATGCAGTAAGAGGTTGATAGGTTAGGGTATATCATTATTTAGTGCCTTCATTCCTGATACCATCCCAGTGATGTCTCAGAATGCCAGACATGTTAGGTGTAAGAGGCCTTATACATGAAAACAAGCCTGGACATTCTTTGGGACTCGGAACAGTTGAGAGGTCTGTGTATTTCTGGTGATTGTTGACAGACTGTCAGGATTGTGTAGCAGTGTAATGTGTCAATGTTATTTGGCTTGTATAGGAAGGGGGTTGATGTATATTCCATGGCTCTTTTTCTATCTGCCTGTGCATGCTGCTTTAGTTTCTAGTGGTCTATCAGTTGTATATGTTTGTAGGGGCAGAATGAGACATGCCCCATACCATGGTCAGGCATCATACTACACTGTGAATTGGGACAGTATATGTAGGGGGAGTGTGTGAGTGGCAAACATGATGGGATGTTTTGGTTCACACAGACCTTATACTGTACTGTTCCTTTGCCTTACTGGTATGTCACTGTGACTGTGGTTGAATTGGCTATGGGTATGCACTTTCACACTGGTGTCTGTTTTCAGTGCTGTTACATCCATGTAGTGCCTGATATATTTGCAAGTACATGTGTAATTCCCCATAGCAGATTTGGGTTAGTGTTGTGTCATTCTGACTGTAGTTTGGAAGGTGCTTGGTGACATGCTTAGCAGCTGAGTGTGGTTTCCCTAATATGATGTTATGTCCAGATATTTGTAAGATGTACTGTTGTCTGGCCCTCATAAGTGTTGTGTATTTCTGACACATCAGTGGGATGATGTGAGGATTTATGTCACTAACTAGTGAGAAGTAATTGAGTGCTGGACTTATGCTATTTCAGTCAATATATGTTAGGACAGACAGCAGGGTGTTACTACAGCAACTGTGTCAGCTTATCTACTACAGTATTTCAGATATGTCCCTTTTTTCATGGTTTTCTCCCCCTAGTTTGTCAGGCTTGGTCCAGATTAGTTGCACTAAGGGGTTCTGAGCCTACCTCTCGTCTGGCTGTATTGTTTCAGAACGTCCAGGTTTATTGTTCATATTTCCGGTCTGTTGCACAGAGTCTTTATTTTTATTTCCCTGGTAAATCACTGTGATGATCTGGGGATTTCTGATAGTAAACAATGACATACATTTCAGTTTCAGAACTCACATCCTTCAGAACATGTATGCATTTATAAAACCAATATTTAAAATATGTCCCTACTTTTGGCCCATTGTCCCCCCATTTGGATAGCCCTTGGCTAGATTTCTTGCACTAAGATGTTGAGAAGTTCTGAGATATGAATCCACTACATGTTGTGTGTGTGCCCACTTACACCTGTGCTAATTTCTTTAAAAGAAAAGAAAAAGGGGTGATAGGAAAGTGGTGAAAAAGAGGCACGCAGAGGGAAAAACAATATGAAAGATAGCTAGGGATGTGCAGGACAGGTGTAGGGAAGGTTCATAGCTGTCCATTTCTTATACAGCAACAGCTGTGCATTTGTACAGAATTTGGAGGTGAATTTGGACACTCAAACCCCAAAGACAGGGGTGGGGACAACAGAAATGTGTTGTCAAGCCAATTGGACTGGATTACATGTGTCCAGTGGACATGTGTGTGAAGTGGACAGCTATGTGTGGGGCGATATTGTTTTTTTGGGACATATACCATTTTCTTTTTTTTAAGGTGAGTGTGAGATGTTGGGGAAGGATTGTAGGTATGTCTGGGGAAGTAGATTGGGTAGGCAGACAGACAAGACAATAGACAGGGGCGGTATATGACACATGAGGGGTTAAGCACATTTGACGGGAAGGGTGGTTGGGAATCCAAAGCTCATGGGCCCCCATATGGTTACAGTGGAACTGAGATCCCCACCCATGGGCAGTCACCACTGCACCTTCACAGTCCCAAAGGTGGCTGTGCCTGAGGCTGGACAGGAGGGACAGCCTACTCTTGACATGCACCAGGTGGCTCTCAATCTGGCACAGCTGCTCTACAAACTTGGATTGAAGGGTGCTGCACACCAAACCCTGGACCTGACTGCTGGTGATGGCCTCCTGTCCACACCCACTCCCGGTGGGGCCTTGTCCCCTGTGGCAGTTCCACCTGAAGGTGGTGCAGCAGATGAGGGAGATCTGGGTTGGGTCCCAGACATGCTGGGGCCTGGTGCCATGGCCAGATGAGGTGGGGACACGTAGATTTGCTGGGATCTGCCTTCCCAAATACACTATGGTGTTGAGGTTTTACAAAATATGTTGGTTAGTCATGAACAACACATTTCAAGATATAATAACAGCATGCATGTGTGTTCCAATTAATCCCATAAAACAGATTTGAAACAGTTGCATAGCAAACAGAACACATGCATAAATGGAACAACAGTATTCATTGTAACAGCATGCCAGTAACATTGATGGCAACAGGCCATCAACAATGGTATTTGAACAAGATATGTTAACATGCAAGCAATCAAACATATTAACAATAATATAACACAAGTCCCAACATTAGGTTGGAGCACAACATACCTGTAGTATATGAGTAATAATTATTGATGTAGATGGGGGGGGGGGCAGAAAATCCATTAACAACTGTGTATGCTTCTATTTTCCACAACAGTACTGCTCAATACTCTATGGGTCTGCCCTCACTTTGCATCTATCTATGGCCATAGCTTCTGTAGTACAGACATACCTATTAAACTGTCAGTCTGGAATGGTATGAGGCAAACTGTGACAACTCTGGGTACAGGACTAGAGTGGACTCGTACATGTCAGGGTTACATATCTGGCAGAGGAGGGGGTACCCTGAACTGCTGTTATGTGAGTGTGCTGCTGGCATACGTCAACTGGTTTCCAATCTGTGTCCAGGATTATTTGCAGCAGTGACCACTAGCTGTGACAGTGTGACACTTGAGAGACATGTATCAGAAACATACTTCTTAACCTCTTAGAGCATGGACAAAGCCATACGTACGAGTGGGACAAAGGCCCATAAATATGGACAATTTTTAGATATTGTTCTTACAAACTTAGAAAATTGATAAAATTACAAGTATTGCATTTGCATGGCTTTTCTGATGGATATGACATCTGACACTTGTATGTTTATCATTATTTTCTAACTACAGTCTATAATAGTTTGCCACTGATTTGCCATGACACCACTATTTTATGTAGAACGGACTACAGATCTGAGACAAATATATGGACATTTAGTGAATATCTGTACCTACCCTGCTGTCATTTGCAGGCATGTGGTGGAACAATTGAACAATTGTACACAGTTTATTAGTATACCCTTCATACAGCTACTGGCAACATTTACTTACCTGTAAAACCTGTGTTGAAAATATCTGTTAACACTACCTGACTGTTTTTACATTTATTCATTTTTTTATTCCATTTTTATTGTTTTGTTTTGCATTTATTCCTGATTCCTTGTGTGTAGATATGCACACATCTTAGTACCACTCCCTGGATTCGGACCGTGTCTGGGTGTGCAAAAGTAACAAATAAACTATTTCTCATCACACTGAGCTACTGGGAAATTGTTGTCTTTTGTTTCAATGGTTTCTGCCTAATAGTTTCTTGTTAGATGGTCTAAACTTGTAATTCTGTGGTGCATGCATGGCAGATAGTTATTGTACTGTGCATTACTCATTTGGATTACTATAACCTGGAAAGCAAAGGTTAACACAAGGCAATGCAGGATGGAACACAATTTCAAACTTGACATATTACTATTCAGGGTTCAGAGCTTAGTGCAGTATATATATATATATATATATATATATATATATATATATATATATATATATATATATATATATATATATATCAGATTTCATTTATATCTCGTTTTACAGCTACACCATCTACAGTTTCTCCTAACAGCTTGTTCACAGATGCACCTCAGTTAATGTATGCTGTCACAGCCATATTTTCTGTGAAAAACCTGTATACATTTTATATATGTCTACAACAACATACCAGAATTAACACAACATTTTTAAAGGTCTTTATTGGACTTCAATATTTGTCAGTCATATTTTTTATTTATTCAGTTCACACAGTAACAGTATACCTACTAGCAGTAAGCAATGTACTCCTTCTTAGCTATTTTAACTAAATACTGCAAAATAGATTTGTACTCACCAGCCTCCATGCACAGCCTCAGCAGGCTGTCACTGTGGACTTCCACATTACTAGCTCTCTCTGCTGCAGATGTAGGGGAGAAAAACACATTATGCACATCTGTCTGTTACATTCTCAGGTTAGTACTTGCTACAAACTACTTGATAGTGATACTTACATACTACTGGAACATTCTGGGCCCATCCATCTCGGATCAACTGGTCCAAGAGTGCCCCCTTCCTATGGCTCAGGTTGGCATAGTGGTGCCGTACCTGTTCATCAGTCCAGGGGATGCCAGAAGCACTGATGAGGTAACGTGTGAGATGGTCCCAGGCCTCCGCTTTGTATTGGGAGCCCTGGTACTGGCCCTGCAGCAGTCTCTCCTCATGGTTGTTAACAAGGAGTCCAGCCACAACCCTGGACTCCCGAATGCACCAGCATTGTGCCTGAAAGTGCACTCCCTCTCCAATGCCAGCCATTGTATCTGCACAGATGGACTATAACAGATTATGCCTGTATTCCCACCTGTGCCATTTAAATAGTGCGATATTCCCACCCTTTGCTGTCATTGGACCATTTTTAAAAGGTTAAGCTCTGCTAAGCAGTGTGCAAACCTGCTGAGACAGTTTTAACACTGCCTAAGGAAAAGTTGTTGAGCAGTGTTTAACTGTGCACAGATCCACTTAGCTGAGCTACCTACTGCTTAGTAATTATGTCTTAGCAATGGTTACACTTGCTAAGCATAGCTGAGCATTGCTAACCATTGCTCACTTTTAATTTTTTAAATATATCAGAAGGCTGATTTCATTTATTAAGTGTATATGATATACTTTACACAAAATCCCTCTATGTGCTTTCCTTACATTGGTAAGGGGTGTGACTATACTGTATGGGGCACTTGTGTGTACATGGGTGGTTTCACATGTTATATGCACTCACACTTACATTGTACACCAGTTACACTACCCTGGATGACAAAAAAGAGTTGCTACATAATTTATGTTTACAAAAATAATTTTAATACTACTTTCCTGTAGAAAAATAAGTTAACTGTTTTGGTACTCAAACCGTGAACGCCTGCATGTAAAACTGGGACTCTAACCACTACACTATCTATGCTAGGAATTTTCACCTCTATATTTGGATTTATCTCTTGAGGACTGCAATCAGAAAATAATAGCATTCGTTTGGCATTCAGGTTTCTATCCTTCAAAGACTCCTGCTAATACATATCCTGTTTTCTGTCAACTTTCTAAGTGTGTGAGAGCAATTTTTCAGAAGTGTCCCTATTTTATTGTTTTTCCCCCATTATTTGTATCTCTGTGCACATGGACTGCTGTCAGGGAATATTGGTATACATTTGCTTTCAGACTTCTATCCTTCAGTAATTCATGCTAATGCATGACTTGTTTTCTATCAGCTTTCTAAGTTGTGAGGGTAATATGTATGTTATGTCCCTTTTTAGGGATTTATCCCCCATTATTAGTGCATTTGCACAAATTTCCTGCTTTAGCAGGTTGCAGAGGTGTCATACGACACTTTTACAATGCAGGGTGTGTGTCACAGAACCTGTTACACACCCCTGCATTGCTTTCCTGATGCCATGTGTATTTCAGTGTCCGCAGACATTGAAATGATCATTTATTTCATTTCAGTGTCCGCAGACACTGAAATACCGGCATAATATTAGAGTAATTCTCTAATATTATGCCAGATCCTAGTAGAAAATGCCGTACGGCACTTTCTGAGTGCAGGGGGCGTGTTCAATGTTTGTGCACTACTTAAATGTGCCCCCTGCACTCGTTCATGGTTCCTGTCCATGTAGGTTGAACGACACCGCACCTTCATGAATATGCAAGGCACGCTGCTGTGCTATACGGATACGAACCACTCCATGCAAGAATAGTGCTATTCTTGCATAGAGTTTATTGAATCCCAGGGACTGATATTGTTATTTCTTGACTGATCACATACAGTATGTATATGCGGAAAATTTTAAGTGTCTGTGTCTTTATCCATAACCCTTCTTGTTTGTACTGCTGTATTGCATTTAGTTTCTGAAATGCTTGCTTGTTGGCCCTCTATTGCACATGATTGGTCTTTATAAAAGTGACTGCGTTGTGGTACTGTCTTATACTATGCTCTGTCTCATTAACATCTTTTGGAACATTCCTGAAAACAGACAAGCACAGCAAAATGATGCCCAATGACAAGCAGCAAAAAGTAATGAAGTTGGAGAACAGACTATTTGGTTTTGATCACTCCATCCCCCTTAGAGATTTAGAGGCATGTAGACACCAAGCTGGGAGGGGGGGGGGGTAAGAAGATTACGTGGATTCCTAGGAGAGGTTAAACCGTTATCTAGGTATTAACAGCTTAGACAAGGCCAGGTTAGAGAAGGGGCAATCACTGTGCATAAAACAAGAGGCAAAATTGAGTTCAGCTTCTTTCTATTCAACCTGATAAAACCAGCAATTCATGCCGCCCTCCCAAGTCAAAAGGATGCAGAGGAAGCTCAGTGGTGAAGGGCCAAGCATTTAGTAGAGGGGTGTAGTTGATGCCCTAAACAAAAAGATTTAAGGCATACCAAGAAAACCAGTTACTGCAGGTAAGAGGTGAGGCACATAGATGCTCTCACCTGAGTGGAATGTATGGTTGTAGGTGGTAAGCAGCAAAATCCTAATTTGACACTCACATATCACTCACAATACAAAAGTCCACAAAAAACTAGGTGCCTTGTATAGAAACCAGCAATACCTAACCAAACCAGCCAGAATCTCTACCGCAACTTCCCAACTAATCTCAACCCTACTCTATGCATTACCCATACTCACAAGTCTTTGACAATCAGACCTAAAGAAACTCAAAGCCTGCTACAATAAAATTGCAAAATTTGCATCAGGGGACTCCCACCGCAGTCACCACTGTGTCTGCCTTAGAAACCTAGACTGGCTTGAGCTCCCCGCAACTCCTACACCTAACCCAACTTACCTTTGCTCATAAACTTGTAAACCACCCTCTTAAAATTCCCTCACTCCATACACTATTCCAACCCTACCAATCCTCCAGACCCCTTCGCTACTGCAACAAAAATCTACTCCAAGTCACCAAACCCAACAACTCTGCAGGGGAAGCGCTATTCTCCTACTCCATATCCAAAATCTGGAACTCACTTCCCACTGCCATAACTACCCTCCCTTCCAGCAGTCTCTTCAAAAATGCTCTTAAAGCACACCTAAAATCTCACTGGCTATGTCCTTGTCCATACCCCAACTAACCTCCCACTTTCTCCTGTGCCACTAATTAGCTGCCAGCTCTACTATTAGCTGTCAACAAGTTATCAGTATTTCATTACTATTTCATATCCTTTAACTAGCAGATGATTACAGTACGATGTTTACTCTTTTCTCTAGGTGAGAAATTAATACTACTAGGCAAATGTCTTGCACCTTATATTGTTATTATACTCTGACATATGTCATTACCTGTCAGACTGTGTTTTTACTATAAATACACTGTTTTTCTTTTTTCCCTCTGAAATGCTAGATTATACTCTTATATTATGTGAAATTTTGCTTGTCTGAATATATGGAGCCTTCCTTGTGATATTATACTCTGATATATAGGTAATTTCTCCTGTTGAACTATGTCTTTACTATAATTATAATGTTTCTTTTTTCATCTGATATGCTAGATTGTACTCTTATATTATGTAAATCTCATATGTCTGAATATATGGAGCTTTTCTCCCTGGGCCTCCATTGAAAATGGGCATATACCCAGTCAGACTTTCCCAGTCAACAAATGTAAAATAAAATAAAAAAATAAATAAGTATTCTAAAGGTAACTTAATGGTAAGTGGTAATGATAACAGGGTGGGGGCATCCCATCAATCCAATAGTTAGAAAACATCTGAGCCAAGTCTTTATAATGGGTCAGAGGGTAATAGGGGATTCCCAGCTTACTTATTAGACTTAAGCTGGTTCATATGTTAGTACTAGGCTAATTGTCCTTGTGGGCCATTTTAACTGTAGCCAATTACCCCATGTTCATAGGTTCATAGGTAGGTACTAGGCTATCTGCCCGAGGGCATATATAAGCCTAGCCAGAGTGTGTCAGCTTTCGCCACCCCATTGATTAATTAACTGAGTCTCTGTAAAAAGAGCCAATTAAGTGATCCCAGGGGTGTATTTTCGGTTACCCATCCACTCGTCAAGGTTTCCTTGAAGACTGTTAGTGAGGGGCTCTGCCTAATGTAGTTAGGAATTTTGTTCCAAAGCATGGGAAGTCTCTGTGACAGGAATCTATCCCTCCAGCATGTTCTGTTTATTTTTGTGGCAAGGTTTAGCTTACTAGAGCAAGTGGCTCGCAGTGACTTGGATTTCTTTAGGTGGAGCATGTCCATCAATTCTGAGTTGGACATGGCTTTGTAAGTCAGGCAGAGATCACCTCTGAGTAAGCGATATGCCACTGAGTACAGCTGGAGTTTTTCCAGTCGGACTGCATAGGACATATGTTTGAGACCAGTAATCCTCTTGGTGAGGTACTTTTGTGGTCTTTCCAGCTGTTGGAAGTGTCTTGTGAGGTACATCCCAAATGGGGCATTGTACTCTATGATGGGTCTGATGAGTGAAGAGTAGAGGGGCACTATAACCTCTTTATTTCTAGATGCGAACCCTTTAGTAATTAGATGGGCTACATAGAAGGATTTCCTAACTACTTTGGCAATATGATTGTCAAAGGAGAGATTACTATCTACCTGGGTCCCCAGATCTCTTATTACCTCTTCTGTATTAAGAGGGCTGCCACCTATGTGGTAATTCATGGGTGTTTTGTTTTTCCCAAACAGGATGACTATGCATTTTCTGGCATTTAGCTTGAGACCATGACTTTGACACCAGATGTCCGTCTCAGTAAGGCCCTTTTGGAGAATGTCTGTGTCAGCCAGAGAGTCAATTATGGCTCCCAGTTTGCAGTCATCGGCGAACTTGGTTAGCCATAGTCCTCCTGTGTTTGCCTGTACTTCTGAGAAGTATATGCCGAACAGTAGGGGTCCCAGGACCGAGCCTTGTGGGACACGACTTGTGACTGGTTTAGAGTCAGACCTGGAGCACGCTATTCTTACTGTGTGAGTTCTGTCTGTAAGCCAGTTGGCAACCCATCTCGTGACGTAGGGGTTTATGTTCAGGCTGGTGAGTTTTTCTATAATTCCCGAGTGGGGAATGGTGTCAAAAGCCTTGGTGAGGTTAAGATAGGCTGTGTGAACTACCTTCCCCTCATCTATGGCCTTGGTGACTGTCTCAAAGAAGTCAGCCAGGTTTAGTAGGCATGATGTGCCCTTAACAAAGCCGAACTGTGTCGGGTCAAGTGTTTGGAGGTTCCCAATGTCTTTGTTAATGAGTTCCATGATGATGCACTCCATAGCCTTGCAGACCAGGCTAGTCAGGCTTATGGGGTGATAGTTACCAGGGTCAGTTGTGGCCCCTCCTTTGTGTTGCAGAATAACCGTTGCTGTGCACCATTCTATGGGCACATAGCCTGTGGAAAGGCTGAGGATGAACCGTGTGTTTAGGTGGGGGGTTAGTTCATTCTGTAGTTCATGCAAGATGCAGCCTGGGACACCATCTGGCCCCATTGATGCTGTTCTTTTGGCTTTTGAAAGGGCTGTTTTCACCTGTGCGTCTGTGATTTCTGGGACACTACACTTTTCCGGTATTGTTGTGGGCTCTTTTGGGAGTGAGACGGGGGTGAAGTTTGCACTGAATTTATTTGCCAGGATGTTGGCAATATCAGTGGGTTCAGTATATTTTGTGCTATTTTGCACTAGCTCAGAGCATATCTGTGAGTTGCCACTTAGATTCTTGACATAGCTAAAGAAGGCTTTGTGGTTATCTTTTGAATCCTTGGCTATTTTTCTTTCGAAGTTAGCCTTGGAGGATTTTATGAGGGACCTTAGTTTCTTACTGATACTGATCAGGGATGTCTTTCCTTCTTGGGATTTGCTTTTTTTTCTGAAATAGTTTCCTTCTTCTATTGCATAGCCTGTTTATGGCAAGGGTCCACCAGACTGGTTTCCTTCTCTTAGGCGAGTGAGTCTTGGTTTTGCTAGGGATGGCATGATCCATGCATCCTTGTAGGTGCTCACAGAGTGCATTTGTAAAGGTTTCTGCATTTTGGGCAGCATTATCCTTTAGCGTGGGGGGCTGTGAAACTTACCACCTCTGTCTTAAGTAAGGTGAAGTTTGCTTTAGAAAAGTTTTTTACTGTGGTTTCCTTAGTTGAGGGTGGTGGTGGGGTGTGGACATCCAGAGTGATTAGTTTATGGTCTGATCTAAACAGTGATGGGTTGACCTCTGGTGTGGAACACCTGTCGCCCATGTTGATGATGACTAGGTCAAATATGTTTTCACCTCTGGTAGGGGAGTTTACCAGCTGATCCAGGCATTTGAGTTGATAAATTCCAGGAAGCGCTGGACCTGGGAGTTTTTACTTGAGTAGTTTTCCTAGTTAACGGTAGGGTAATTGAAATCACCCAATATCAGGGTGTTCAGTAGGACCTTCATGTTTTTCAATGTATCCAGAAAGGTGGAGTGGTGGTCCTGGGTCATGGAGGGTGATCTGTAGCAGGCCACAATTTGCATTGCAGATTTGCCTGATGTTAGTTGCACATGGATGAATTCGGAGGTATCATGCTGCGCCACTAACCTGGAGGTGTGGGTATCCTTGATGAATATGGATACACCCCCTCCTTTTGTGTTACAGTCATTGTTCTGTGGCCGAAATGTGTGGTATGAGTTGTAGCCTGGTAGTGCTGGGGTGCTCTGTGGAGTCTTGAACCAGGTTTCAGTTACTGCACAGATGTTGACGTTCTCCATACTGAAGAGTGCTTCGAGTGCATGCATTTTGAGATTTAAACTCCTGGCATTGAGTAGCATAACCCTCATTTTTTTATTTGTGCTGTTTACTGAGGTGGGTTTGACTTTTGAGCCTTGCCTAAAAAAGGCACTATGGGGGCAGCAAGAGCCTTGGCCAGTATTCAAAAGCCTAGGGGTAACAGGTGCAAGCCGTCTCTTGCGATGTGAGAATCAAACCCTGCACCTCGTGTCTATAAGGTAAACACCTTAACCATTATGCCAACCTTAATGCCCTCTCTGATAAACGCTTCCAATTAGTAGTCATGGCTTTGAGTGACTGGCTTACCAATTGGCAGACTAAATGTTTTTTAACTTTAATTATTAGAAATGCTGAAAGTGGGCTTTGAGATAGAAGAAGGGCACAAGGAGAAATCAATAAATCCCTGACAAAACACTGTATACATGTATGTAAAAATGTCATTCAGTATTGCTTTTTAAAAACATTTATAACCAGGTAAGCCCACTGGACACAAGTGTCCCTAACCGGTGGACACAAGTGTCCCTAACCAGAGACAAACCAAGAGCACTGTCTAGTCACTGACTTGGTCAGAGCTACGCAGTAGGTAAATGGAGGTAAACAGAATCAAACCTTCTACTCTTGAGAAGAGAAAGCAGCTTGTTAAAAGCTCAGATCTTTAATCATCTGAAATAAGTATATAAACTGGAATTGTAATAAGTATATGCATAGATGCTAGTTACCTGCCACCATGAAGAAATATATATGGATATAAAATTACAGGTGTTTTGTTATAAGAAATCTTTGATATCAAGGCAACCTTGTTGTGATTATTTGGGGGAAGAGTCCTAAGGATAAAAACAAATAAGGGAATAAGAAAGACAGGGATGGTCATAAACAAGTGTACCCTCTATGCGGTATACCTATCTTTTCATCTCACAAAGTAACAGTCTTGCTGTTTGACTGAAGAGAACTATGGTATTTTAGTGATCAGTTTCCGCTGGCTTTTCAGATGCTCCATGTTTTTTTTTTGTGTAAGTTTTGACATTTTTAAATGTGGGTTAGAAGCTGATGCTTTTGCAAAGTGTGTTGTGAATGCATTGTGACCTGCTGTGCCCAGAAAGAAAATTGAGTGAACTTTATAGATCTTGACAGCCTGACGTGTGGTGCAGAATTATTCATATGCTGCATACAGAGTTCACATTGTATGAAAACTCATTAGCTGCTAATGTAACTGTAGCAAAAATATTTGACTTGTCAGAGAACAATGTCAAAGAGTGAAGCACATCTACATGACTTTAATTTAGAGATAGCCAATCTTTCAGGTGCAACACTAAAAGTAGATAAAATGCCCTGCCAGTTATTCAAGCATATATGCCAGGACATATGTTCTTACAAATATTACATCTCAACTTCTTTTCTTAAGAATTACAGCAAAGCTAAAAATAATAGAGGGACGAAGGCTCAAAAATCAGGGACAATTTTTAAATATTACCCCAAATTCACTTAAAAAGTCTATAAAGCAATAGGTTTTGCATCAGCTTGTGTTTTTGAAAAATACGTATGAATGACTGCTATTATTGATTGACTGTAATTCTCAGTGATTTATCAGAAAAAATACCAGGGGCAGAGGAAACTTGTGAGATAAAATCAGGGACATTTGAGACAGATGTACCAGATGTGGCATACTGTGATATAACTCTCTGCAGGTAGTCACACTGAGACACTAGCCTGGGATTCAGCACTGGAGAAAATGGTTGCAAAACTGTAATCTAGCACCCTTTGCCACATCTGTGGACACAGACTGTGGTTCAGTGAATAGGTTTAGCAGGACAGAGCAATACCGGTGTCAGTGATGTAGCTGCTGGGGGCATTGCACAGTGGGGCAAGATGTTTTAAGTAAGTGCACAAGTCAACACTCATTTATCACAGCAGAGTCTGCTTTAATGGATGATCAGTTATGTAACTCATGGAAACAAGTCTAATAAAAATACCATCCTGAAATGAAATAACACAGCTTTTACAGATTTTGTAGTTTTGAACTTCAGTTTGGCTTTCCACAGAGAACAACAAAACCATGTACAGCAAAGTGGGGTAGACTGAGATGTATCACACATTACATAATCCATGAATCATTGCATCTTGCATGTTCTTCCTGATTCATCTTTGACCAGTGTGTAAACCTGCCTCACATTGTGGGCTTCTCATGAACACCAATGTATTTTTTTGAGGGGGGCGTAGTAGAATCTCAGCCTTTTCTTCTTTTATAACTACAAAGAAGGTAAATAGCCATCAGATCATAGGGTCATAGGATCATAGGAGTTACAAGGCAACTGAGCCATGAGGCCATTTCTACTGTGTAAGTGCCCACAATTAACCCTCATTTCTCTTTTCAAGGAGGGCCAGGCAAGCAAGACAAGGTCTCCCCTAATGAGTCTATACAAAACTGAGTATACGGATAAAGCTTTGAGTCTATCTTGGTAGTTCACATCTTTTAAGCCCATGTTCTTTTTAGTTACAAACTGCTGGTGTCTTTCCAATTGCATGATATGCTTAGTAAGATACATGACAAAGTGGGAGTTGTACTCAGTGCTGGATTTAATCTGTGCAGAGTACAAGGAATTGAGGTCTTCTTGATTTATGGAAAGACTTCTTTAGATCTGGAAGAAAAAACATTTGCTATGAGCTTTGCAAAGTAAAGGATTTCATAACCACTGTTGTAACATGATTGTCAGACATGAGGGAGGTGTCTGCCCAAATACTAGGTCTCTCACAACCTTTCCATTTTCAAGTGGTACATTATCTATGCTATAAACTGGAGTTGCGTACTGAATGCTACGATGCTGAACTTCTTGAAGGTTAGTTTGAGCCCATTTTCGGTGAGCTCCTACAGTATGTCAAAGGGGGACTTGATGACAATTCTCAGCATATAATCCTCCATGAACTTTGTTAAGCAGAGATCCTCATTTGATAAGTAGAGATCTGAAAAGTAAATACTAAATCATGTCTTGCAAACTCCCAGGCATGAATATAAGGTACCGGATGTTTTTCTATTAATTTTATTTAAAAACATTTTGGGAATCAGAGTTTTTAGGGAAATGGCTTGTTACCAGTTACCAGTAAATGAACGTGTAGAGAAGTATAAAGTACGACGGGAGATGAGCGATTCGGATTCAGAACAGCACGCAGCTAGACTGACCCGATGTTCACTGTGAGACAGATACTTGAGAAGAACCTAGAGATGAGGGAAATGTCCAATTGGGCATTCCTAGACTTGGAGAAAGCATATGACAAGGTCCCAAGAAAGCTGATTTGGGCAGGTCTGCAATGGTTTGAAGTGCCAGAAACATTGATAGAATTAGTAGAGGCTATGTGTAAGGAACCAATGGCACAAGTATGAATAGTGTTCACACTCACAGAGAGGTTCTCAGTGGGAGTGAGTGTGCATCAGGGTTCAACTCTGAGCCCACTGCTGTTCATACTGGTGATGGACTACATCAGCAAACAGGGCAAAAGGAACAGATCACCAAAGTTGTTGTACACAGACGATGTGACGTTATAGGCAGACTCTGAGCAAGAACTAAATGATAAGGGAGAAAAATGGAATGGGAAAAAAATGGAATGCAGCAGTGAAGGCACATGACATGAAACTATGTTCAGATAAGACAGGTATAATGGCAGCAAATGGAGGAAAATCAGAAGAAGATGAGTACTGAAAATGAAGGGAAAATAGTGGAACAGGTTAATAGCTTTATATATCAGAGAAAAGTGGATGAGGAGAAGGGAAGCCTTAATGAGGAGGTCAAAGCTAGAATCAGGGGGTGGGGCTGCAGCCAACAGGCACAGCATGTCAGGGGTAGTGTGAGACAGAAAAATGCTAAAGAAGATGAGACGTAAGCTGTGCAAAACAGTGGTGCAAGCAGTACTACTGTATTGTAAAGAAACGTGGGCAGCAAAGGGAGAGCAGTTAAAGCTGGAGGTGATGGAGATGAACTGCCTCGGATGGGTAGTCAGATGCACACTGTGAAACAGACAAGGAAATGAGGACATTAGACCAGAATCCCAGGTAGCTCCATTTGAAGAAGGTCAAAGAGAACAAATTACTGTGATTTGAGCAAATGTGCAAGAAAGCAGAAGACAGTCTGGTGGAGCTGGTTTGAGAAAGACTGCATGAAGGCAAGAGGAAACATGGGTACCTAGCAAAGGAATGAAAAGATTGTGTTAGAGAAGGCCTGTGACAGTCAGGCATGTCTGTCAAAGACGTTAGGCGAGTGGCATTGAATAAAAAGAGAGATGGCAAAGGTGACAGTTGAAGTGACACCCAATATTCAATGTAGAAAATGAGAGAAAGAGGGTTGATGATGATGACTAACAAATCTTAAACTCAATGCTAAGAAATGCATAATAGTACCCTTTGGGAAGTCACCCATCCCAGCTACTTACCATGTTGATAATACGCCTCTAAGAGTCAACCCAGTGGTCAGGGATCTGGGTAAGCATGTGGACAGTAGCCTTACCTTTAATCACCATGTGGCCACAATAGTGAGAAAATCCTTTTATGTTGCACAATTTATAAGTAAGGGCATGGCATCTAGGTCCAAAGAGCTCATTATCCCACTGTACTCTGGCCTTATCAGACTAATCATATAGCACAATGCTCCTTTCGATAAGTACCTGACCAGGCAAATGCAGCAACAAGAGCGACCTCAGAGATTCCTCACAAAAAGAATGCAAGGTGTAACAAACCTGCCTTATGCAGACTGCCTTAAAGCCCTTTCCTTCTACTCAGTCTTCTATAGATTGTTCAGGGATGATCTATGCCTAGTTTACAAGGCATTTGCAAACCCCACTTATGAATCTTCTAAATATTCCTAAGTCAAACAGTGCCAGAAATACAAGGTGTAGGGACCTGAATTTTGTCTGTGATTTAAACAGGACATGCTGGAGAGACAGATATGCATCCCAGTGACAGTCCCTCCTGTGGAACATGCTTCCCATCCATGGCAAGCTGAGTTTGTCTATTACCCAATTTAACCACAATCTAGACAAGTGGATGGGGAATAGGATATGTACACCAAGCCTGGCACCCATGCACCTTATGGAGAGAGGTACCTTATAAATGCCTTGTCCTCAATATCCTATTTGGATACAGGCCATCATCATTCTTTTGGGATAGTCTTTATCCTCCAACTCCCCAGCTCTACAGTTTGGAATCAAATTTAGACCCAGACTGTTATTTGTTACTAACTCAGCACATCACAACTACACAATATTCTTAATGCTGCCACTGTGACAGAGAGCCTGTCTACTTGGTAACTCAAAGGATGAAAAATTAACTTTTATAAAGTTATAGCCGAGTTCTTCCAGCATTATATTCCCATAGGTATCTTGACTCAGACAGAACTTTCCGTTGTCCTGAAATAGAAGGTTTCAAAAATATATTTTAAGATAATTAGAAATGTTGCTAAAGAGCAGCTCAGTAGACATTTAAAACATTGTTGAATATAAAAGTCTGCTGCAAGTGATGGGGGGGAGGTGAGGGTAGTGCTTTTGCAGATGGAAAGCAGGCCTATCCTTAAAACCAGATAGTTTAAAGCAATTTCTTTAATAAATCTGGATGCCAGATTTTACCATAGCAGTAATGGTGGAGTGATTTGAAAAGGAGCATTTCTGATACAAGAAGGGTGAGTATCTTATGTTAAAAGGTGGCATTCCATAGATAATTTGTGTTTGGTCTTTATTACTGTAGACTTGATTGTAAAGCTGAGGTTAAAGGAGGCAGGAATGTTCCTGTTTGATAAGAAGGCCTTTACTCCTGACTCCTGTACAGTAGCCCTTTTTGATGAAGTATTGAGAGAGGTAAGGATGAAAACTGTCCGTTGACTGAATCATTATATTATAAACTAAACATTGAGATCAGTAAAAATGTCAGGTAGGCAGGCAAAGTAGATATGTTATTAAAGGGTAAGTCATGGATGCCCATTCAAACATTTAAACTGAGATGACTTGTTCTGCTTTTGGAAGTTTTGGCAGGGAGGATAAGGGACAGGTTGAAATAGTGGAAGAGAATAAGCTTGTTTGTTTGTCTTTTCAGCTTTTGCCAGTTAGGGGTCGCCACAGCGGAACTCCGGTCTGCTAATGATTGAAGTAGATTTTTATGGTGCTGAGTTGCCAGCCCGATGCCCAACCTTGAGACTGTAGAAAGGGAAGTGAAGCATGGAAGGATGAAAGATGGGGGACATGAGGCAATGCAGACCATTCTAAGCCTAGCCAATGAACATAAGTCAAAATCAAACATGTACCCATGAGGTTAAACCCATACAAATGAATAACAGATAAAACACAATCAATAGTTTAAACCAGATATAAGCCATGCTGAAATACAAAAGGTCAGGAGAGAAAGTGGAGCCAAAAACCCTGGGAGGAAGGGCTTGGCATAATGGTTAAGGTCTTTACCTCACAGATGCAAGATACAGAGTTTGATTCTGACCTCCGGTTATTGGCTAAGCTTGTAATTATCTGCAGACTAATAGTCAGTTAAATAAGTGTATGACTTAAAATAAGAAAGCTTGTGATATAATGTAAGATTAAAGTACAGGAAAGAATAAAGGCTAATAAAGATAGGAAATAAAATGACGGAAAAGAGGAAGTCAAAGGAGCACATCCCTACAAAGACATTTAGTGCATGAAAGGAAGTGGGGAATGACTTTAAGGAAATCAGTACGGAAGAGATGCGCAAGGAGATGTATGAAATAAAAAATAATCTGTTTCTTCTTCTTTTGGCTTTTCCCGGTTAGGGTTCACCACAGTGAATCACCTGTCCGCTCATTATTGGCAGTGGAGTTTTACAGTGTTGAGTTGCAGCCCAGCACACAACCTTCCACAGAAGGCACACACACATGCACAAACTAACAACTAGGGCCAATTTAGAGTGTCCAATCCACCTACTTTGGGATGTGGGAGGAAACCGGAGCACCCAGAGAAAACCCACGCGACCACAGGGAGGACTTGAAGACTCTGCATAGAAGGCACCTTAGTTGAGAATGGAACCAGAGAACCTCTTGCTGTGAGGCAGCAACACTAACCGCTGCACCACCGTGGCCACCCATAAAAAACATAATCTATTTTTGAGGTAGAAATGTGATTGTCAGTACAGAGCAATATGTGAATGTGCCATTGTGGGTCCAGCAAAAAACTGATCCTGCAGGTATGGCACTACACATCTCAGCTAGAGAAGGCAGCTGCAGTATAAACCAAGATCTAGTCATTGCAGCTGGGAGGAATGAAGATCAGGCTCATACATATGTTTTGGAAATGTAGGTGAGCCGAGAGTATATTAGGAAGTGAGGGTTAGGGACCTGGGTGGAAAACAACTGTGAACTGTTGAGAAAGTTGCCTATTTGGGATGGCCAAAGGAAAAAGAGAAAGTGAGAGAGGTGTAAGAGAGACTATGTTTATAGTGATATGATGGGTATAAACCATACGGCTAAAAATGTGAAAGAAAAGAATAAGACAGTCAGGGTGCAGAAAAGACATCTGAAAATGTTCCAGAAAGTAGTGATAGAAAGGGATGTAGTGGAAGATGGAATTTCATGAACTGGATTAATGTTCTGAGATATTATAAGGCTTATCCAAAAAACAACAAGGGAGAAAAACATTGAATCATACCCAATAGTGGAGGATGAGATTAATAAAAAAGAAAAGGGACCAGAAATAGAGAGACAAGTGTTGACAAGAAAGGGAGATGTGAGCTTGAAGAAGGGGGAGAAGGAACAAAACTAGGGGTACCTGAAAAGACGAAAGAAGGTGACACACAGGAAGGATGGGACAGGGATTGTAAATGAGCATGAGGGCATTTGTAATGTGTGTTATTGGTGCACAACTCCTGTTAAAATTCAACAAAACATACTCAAAAAAGAAATTACCTGTATCAGCATAACAATCAATCTGTAATGTCAACTGGTGAATACCACAGTATACAGAGAACCAGACAGTACGATAAAACAAAGGTGAGCTCATGGCTTCATACTTTTAATGCAGATCACAGTGACTCCTGTCAAGGCTGAAGCAAGGCTGAGCATCATAATTTACCTGTTTGTATTTTGACATCTTGTGTGTTAAAAAGGTGGAATGTGCTATTAAATGTTTCTTGCGCTGTTACATTCTCATAGCAATTAGCCAGACAATTATTATATTACATAGAATAATGATTGCCAATTAAGGGTGCATAAAAAAGATAAAACCCTGACAGATATTAAAAGTGCACTGCACTTCCTATTTGTGTAAATTAATAGTACTGATTTGACTGCTGGAGGAAAAAGCAAAGGTTGCATCAAAAGAATGTACCATTATAACACAGGCTTTCTTGTATCATACTGCTGAGCCCACAAACCACTTAATATTGTTAACACATTTTTTCAGAGACCTCTCACAAATTTGTAACAAAAAGAATTCATATATTTGTGAGCAATCATGTTTCATTTTTAAGAGAAATACTTATTATTATTATTATATAGCTGGTTAAACATCTTCCAGGAGATACTTTGTGGTCTTTTTGCCTGTCCTGTCTCCCTGCAGTAATCAAGTCCCTCTTTGTTATTGTCCCATTCATCCTGCCTGGCTTCTGAGTGAACTAGGAAGGGATACAAGAGTCCTGGACCAAAGACCAACATCCTGCTATGAGCTGGGATCCTTTCTCTTTACTCCTAAGGTCTGACTCTGTTGGCCAGCAGGTGGACAGTAGGCTATACCATGGATATGTCCACTTTTCCAAGGTGAGGATCGATGCTGTCCATCACAAGCTCACACCCTAATGTCTTACCCTGTAACATGGAAGAAATACTTGGGGTATGACCTATAGATGATGGTTCTGCGACAGGATATATACCAACCACTCTGGTCCCCTGGATGGGTAATACTAATATCTTCCTTTCCCACCCCACCCTCTCTGGCATTCTCCCCTACCATCCAGGATGGTAAATGAACCTGACACGTAGGGCTTCATAGTTCTGCACCACACATCTAACAGTTTCCAGGGTATTTTTGGCTCCCTCCATCAGTTTATTAAATTGACTTCCTCCTTCTTCTGATACTGCATGTCCCATCCCCCAGAGGGGTGGAATCACTTACTAATCCTCCCAGGATCCTCTCCTTCCTTTCCACTAGCTCAATTTCCATTCATACATACAACACAAGTCAGGACAATACCTCAGCTAGTGTGAATCACTTGCTCCCTGTCTTAGTGAATGGCTGTTACTTGGCCATTGCATCACTAAAAGGAATTTCGCATTCTTGGGATATATTCTTCCCAAGTATCTTGGAATGTCTTCAGTAATAATTTCACATCCCTCAGAAGAAAAAATCCAGATGCAAAAGGCAACACTTATTTTTACATTGATTCAGTGCCTTTACACTTTAAGTGAACAACTGGATCAGAGAACATCCCAGCATTCTGCTCTTCACAACCTACCAAACATCTCTGTGAGTCTGCAATATATATAAAAAAAGGAGATACCTAGAAATGATCAGGAGGAGATTACATTTTCATGCATTATTTATTATTATTATTTTACATTTGTTAACCGGGGGTGTCTGACTGAGCCGAAAAGGCCCTTTTTCAGCAGAGTCCCGGGGAGAAAAGCTCCACAAAGAAAAATTACAGACACATTTAGTTATTTAGACATGATCAGTATACACACAAATTACAAGAGACATGTTTTTACAGTGGTATGCGGCACATAAACAGTTACAGTGGAGAGAACAAACAAAAAAATATTAATTTTAAAAGTAAAGGTAATTAATAGATTTGTGGTGTACAGCTGACATTTGGAACATAGGTAGAATACATACATAGTACACAGGTACAGTACATACATTGTAGATTAGCCAGTGTTTGTGAGTAAGATTGAAAACTATTATCAAGTGCTCTAGATTTAGTATGTATATGTTATCCGCTTTCACTAGCCTGGCCATTATATGGCCTTTCCTTTGTGAACATTTATCTGTGGATGTTTTCTCTTGTTAACTCAGGTATTCCAGTGACTCTCTCCCCATGTAGTCCTCCCTAGATTTAAAAAGTGACATGCCTTCCCAATCCCAGGGTGTACCACAGCTTACTGGGACCTTACCTCTTGATTAATGATCACCTGGACCACTTTCCTCTGGATATGTACCCATTCCATCCCCCACACTGAATTCTTCTCTCTATTTCTGTGGAGGGTTTCATGCCTTTAGTCTCTTGACTGTGCTACTGGTAATCTCATTTAAGTGTAACAGGAAGGTCCCTCAACAATTTTCCCAGCATCCACTGTCCCATAGCAATGTTTTTGCAGAATTCTTACCAAACTCTTTAACCATATATCTGTAAGCACATAAGAAGCTATAACAATATTCAGTTCATTTTATCAATTAATTTCAAATTTTCATCATGGAAACCATTAATTTCTGTTTGTCCTCCATTTTTTTCTCTTCTAGCATCCTTTGATCTGTCTGCTCCAAGCTATCAGTCATTAGGGGCTTCCTATCAGGGGATACACATTTTTTTCTTCTGCAGAGTAAAATTTCTAGTTAAAGGTATTCAAAAAAAACAGCAAAGGTATAGACAATTCTACTTTAACTTTTTACAAGTGCAGGTATTTATTTTATTTTATTACGTGTTTTCATTCTTGAGGAAAGAAACACTGTAGTTTCAATACTTTCCACAAAGCACCATACCATCATTGTAGCATTCAGTCAGACCATGGTCTTCATAATACCTTCCCAGCTTTGTTAAGAGAAACTGATCATAAAGGTTCTCCAACAGGCATTATGTAATGTATGTCTGTTGATGTAATTCAGGTACATCTAAAACTGAGAAAAGAGGCATTAGGTGTGTTTACTTCAATAGCTTTACTTTATCTGCAAGGAGACTGGCAGGCACATGACCTGCACCCTGTTAACTCCCATTCTTAAAGAGATATAACAAAATATTCTATACCCCCCCATACTTCAAAAATTAAGAAATATGCTATGGTTAATGCTGAGGGATAACTACGCCAAAGGTGCACCACACAAATATTTCATAATTCTGTGCTTATAACATTCATTTGCATATCACATATTTATATTTAAACTGTAGAAAATTAAGATTTTAAGCAAGGTTTAATATCTTTCTGACTTTTTCTGATTCTACACATTAGAGGTAACACATCTCAATCCATCATTTCTTTGGAATGCAGTAACTGCTAAAAATTACATTCTGCAGAATTACTGTCTTATGTCTCTCATGTTGTCATCACTAAGATTGTTCTCAAATCTTTGTGAATTTGAAATAGTAATGTACTGTGACCTTGGTTCCACTGTTTTAGCAAATAGAGTTTCTTCCCACCAGTCATTTTGCCAACTTTTCAGAATTTATTTCCTTACCATTTCTTCCATCAAAATAAAAAGACTTGTATTTTTCTTTTTTACCAAATAAATAGAGGTGTACAGCTTCCGATAAGTAATTGTGTTGGAAATAAACCTACTTCCTGACCTGATTACACTAGTGTTCTCCCTAGCAACCTACACAATGTGTTAGCAAAGGCAGCCCCCAACACACGTGCACACCCACACCAACACCCTCACACACACACACATGCTCACAAAGATACACATGCTCACACGTACGCTCACAAACTTCCACATACAGTCTCACACTTACAGAAAACTCACCCACATATCTCAATGCACACTGCCAACACAAATGCACACACACACACACACACACACACACACACACACACACACACACACACACACACACACACACACACACACACACACAACTAGACAATTGCACACACCCACACACACATACACACACACACACACACACCTATAGACAATTGCACACACACACACACACACACACACACACACACACACACACACACACACACACACACACACACACACTTGTGGACAAACACACGTGCACATGCAGATACACATGCATTTATTCAGCCGCATTCATTCCCTACCTATTCCCCAAGTGTGACAGTTCGGGTAGACATACAGACAGACAGGCATATGCACACACACACACACACACACACACACACACACACACACACACACACACACACACATATATGCATATGCATGCATCCATACATGCACACCCATTCATTCAGCCACATTCATGCCCCTATAGACATGCATCCACATATCCACATATCCACACATGCACACACACACACACACACACACACACACACACACACACACACACACACACACACACACACACACACACACACACGCACACACACACATACACACACACACACACACACGTACATGCATGGATGCACTCACAAGCACGCACACATGCACTCACAAACAGACACATGCATTTACACATGCATGAATGCATGCTGATTTATTCAGCCACTTTCTTGCCCCTACAGACACACATCCACATATCTATTCACACACACACACACACACACACACACACACACACACTACACAAACTTTTGGCACTATTACGCTTACCAGTATCATGAGTAATCCCATAGAAGTGAAAGGGTAAATGTCAAAAAAAATTCTTACTTTTTTCCCCTACATTAAAATTTTACTTGGAGCCATGGATATCTCCATGGGGAAAGCACATGGCTAATTAGTATTAGGCGCTCCCGCAGACTGCTGTATTATTTGTTTACTTATTTTTACATGCATACATTTACTTACTGGGTATGTGCTCTGGTCCGAAGATCTCTTTCAGGCATGACCCAGGTCATAAGGACACTAGAGTACATTAAGTTACAATAGGTAGGAGTGTGATTAGTAGGCCACAGTGGTGCAGCAGATAGCGTTGTCGCCTTACAGCAAGAGGTTCTCCCATTCTATTCTCAGCTGGAGCGCCTTCTGTGTGGAGTCTGCATGTCCTCCCCGCAGTCGAGTGATGCTAAAGACATGCAGGTAGGTGCAAGCATGAATGGGCTTGCCTTCTTTGAAGGTCGAGCATCAGGCTGGCAACTCAGCACTGTAAAAATCCACTGCCAATCATGAGCAGACCGGAGTTCTGCTGTGGCGACCCTTAACCGGGAAAACCGAAAGAATTTTTAGGTAGGAGTGTGATTACATCAAAAAGTGAATTGAAATAAATAGGAATATGATTACAAGAACTACAACAATAGCAAAAACACAGCAATGTCACAGTATATACAGTAATTATGATTGAGTTACATACAGGTGTGTTTTAAAATGCAAACTACAAATCTCAATGTAATAGAAAATGAGAATAAAACTAAAAGAAAGAGTCAGAGTTGAGTAATGGCAGGGCTGGTGGGTAATTTGAGGTAAAGGTAAGGGGGAAGTTAAGGACGTTAGTGGAAGGTGAGAAAGACAGGATTAGGAAGACACAGGTGTGTCATCATGGTGTGAAGAGGTACTAAAACAAGAGGAGCAGAGTTATGAGGGCCATGGTGTCAGGGTAAATGCTGCTTCCACAGCAAGAGTGCTCGCTATGCTAAGGTCCCAGTAAGGAGGAAAACCACAGCAGTAGAATGGTCTCTGAATCAGAAAGGTGTCCTGTGATGTGGACATCGTCCAACACAAGGCTTCTGTGGAAAACCACAGCAGTAGAATGGTCTCTGAATCAGAAAGGTGTCCTGTGATGTGGACATCGTCCAACACAAGGCTTCTACGGAAAACCACAGCAGTAGAATGGTCTCTGAATCAGAAAGGTGTCCTGTGATGTGGACATCGTCCAACACAAGGCTTCTACGGAAAACCACAGCAGTAGAATGGTATCTGAATCAGAAAGGTGTCCTGTGATGTGGACATAGTGCAACACAAGGCTTCTACGGAAAACCACAGCAGTAGAATGGTCTCTGAATCAGAAAGGTGTCCTGTGATGTGGACATCGTCCAACACAATTATTCTATGGAAAACCACAGCAGTAGAATGGTCTCTGAATCAGAAAGGTGTCCTGTGATGTGGACATCATCCAACACAAGACTTCTATGGAAAACCACAACAGTAGAATGGTCTCTGAATCAGAAAGGTGTCCTGTGATGTGGACATCGTCCAACACAAGGCTTCTACGGAAAACCACAGCAGTAGAATGGTCTCTGAATCAGAAAGGTGTCCTGTGATGTGGACATAGTCCAACACAAGGCTTCTACAGAAAACCACAGCAGTAGAATGGTCTCTGAATCAGAAAGGTGTCCTGTGATGTGGACATCGTCCAACACAAGGCTTCTACGGAAAACCACAGCAGTAGAATGGTCTCTGAATCAGAAAGGTGTCCTGTGATGTGGACATCATCCAACACAAGGCTTCTACGGAAAACCACAGCAGTAGAATGGTCTCTGAATCAGAAAGGTGTCCTGTGATGTGGACATCGTCCAACACAAGGCTTCTACAGAAAGCCACAGCAGTAGAATGGTCTCTGAATCAGAAAGGTGTCCTGTGATGTGGACATCGTCCAACACAAGGCTTCTACGGAAAACCACAGCAGTAGAATGGTCTCTGAATCAGAAAGTGTCCTGTGATGTGGACATCATCCAACACAAGGCTTCTATGGAAAACCACAGCAGTAGAATGGTCTCTGAATCAGAAAGGTGTCCTGTGATGTGGACATCATCCAACACAAGGCTTCTACGGAAAACCACAGCAGTAGAATGGTCTCTGAATCAGAAAGGTGTCCTGTGATGTGGACATCGTCCAACACAAGGCTGCTGCAAGGGGTTGCATTTAGCATCTAGGTTAACATTACAACAATCTGCATAGTACATGATGTGAAATATCATCCTTATTAATGCAAATGCTAAACATAAAAAGGGCTGCACAAGAGCTGAGGATATTAAAGGTGTTAGGATACTCAAAAACAAAAAACACCGGTGTGTGTCCCTTGATATTTTTAAGCAGTTTCATCTTCTTTGTTAATCAAGACTTCTTCAGAAAATGTAAAGCATTGCTGATGGAATGTTTAAATAATTAAAACTTCATTACATCATACAGAAATCTAACAGTCCTTTAATTAAAACCAATCATGTGACTTCATCACAGCCACTGACTGTCAGTTCTGTTGAACATTAATTGCAAATTCTTTTTCCACTTTAACTCACACTCGGCATTTGAGTTGCATAGCTAGGCTTATAAAGGCCGCAGTGTTCATAGTCTAGTTTGCATCTATGAACCTATGAGCATAATGTACCTTTCACTAAATATACCAAAATGACCTGATTTACAAGTATACAGTTCATTTGCATTTTTATCTACATTTTCACCCCATTCCTGTTATAGTACAATTAGAGTCCATGAAATTAGCACTGTTCTACTCTTCACTGTTAGCCAAAAGTGCTTTTCCAGCACCCACAATGTGCCCAGAATTTCCTCCTTCTGTAAGTTAAACATGGTAGCATATATTGGTATCATAATCGATTGCTCCCACTACCACTGGATCTGTCTGGGTATCTTTTTTACACATTGCTCTTGTTTTTGCTTGCAATTCTTGGTATTTTATGACTTTATGTCTCTCCGAATGTCAAGACACTATCACTGGATGTAGCAGTTTCATAGATTCATAGATTAGTACTAAGCTAACTGCTCTTGTGAGCCATTTTAAGCCTAGCCAATTATCCCTTGTGAGACTCAAACCCTGCACCTTGTGTTTGTAAGGCAAACACCTTAGCCATTAGGCCACCCTCCCAACTCAGTGATCAACACTACTTTTTTCTTTTTTCATGGACTGCTATATCTGGTTTTCTTGCATCTTTTTTTTTAAACTGTTGATGTTGGATGATCCCATGTGATATAAACGTCATCTTTCTCTGTAATAATTTGTGGTTCGTCTTTCCACTTCTTCTCGGCTATTTTTATATATAGTGTTGGCACAATACCCGATGCAGTAGTCGTGCCACATTAATATACCTTTCAGTATACAGACCCTCTGCAATGACTGTATCACAGTCAGCCACATGATGTGCAATTGTTTCCAGCGCTGCTTTATAGAACCTGTATTTGTCTTTTTCTGCCACATTTTCGGTAGATATTGTAAACCAACACACATGTAATCCACTATCCTGGGATGGCATTATTAGCCTTTCATCTTTTGGTTTCAGTTCATCACTCCGTAACCATTCTTGCATCAGATCTTGGTCAGCATGAAATTGTTCCAGGAGATCTCTGTGCTAGCCACTTTATCTGTAGATTTTCCAACATATTTGTTTTTCATCTCTTCTGACCCTTTTCCTTGTATTATTTATTTTGCATTTTAGTACATTCAGTTGCTGCCTGATTTATATCTACTTCTGGTATGATTTCCATGCCAAAATGATTTTAATAAACTAAGCAAATATGCCATCTTAGACTTCTCTTCATGTTTTAAAACTTTCACTATGTTTGGATCTGATGAGGTCAGCAGATGTGTATGCAGTCCCATGATTGCAGATCTGCATATGTAATCAGCTCAAGGTGGCCTATACTTCTTTTAGAGCAAGGAATATACAGTCTTGGTTTATATTGATTTGTATATATGATTTGATAAGCATGGAGCATGTTTCTTGTTTCCACATGCAGTTGATTCAGTACTATTCTGAGCCTGTCAAGATAAAACAGAAACAGTAAACTGAGTTATAGCTTGGGCGCTATTCCTAGATGTCAAGGCAGTTTTCAATATAGGTTTTAGTCTTCTGAAATATTCCTTACTAAGTTTTATTCTCTTTTGTTCATATTTTATTGTCAGTCCTTCATCATTTCCCAAATATTTATACACTTCCTCCCGCTCAAGTTCCTCTATATCACATTCTTGCCCCCGAGGCGGTATTTGCATGGTGCAGCAGCTTTCCATTTTAAATGCTGCTTCACTGCAAGGCACAGATAACAAAGGCAAAATAGATGGACAAAATTAGCTATAAAAAGGAATAGGAGAGCACTGACTATACTGTGAAAGACAAGAGGAACATGGGGATTGGGACCATGTCATGTGTCCACAGCATCACAAAGGGAGACTTTGAGAGAATACAGCTCAAGAAGTCAGATGGTCATCTAATACAAACAGAGTGAAGCTGTTGCATTCTTCTGCTAAGGATGTATTTGTCTGTGTAGAGGGTGGTAGATGTAAGGAAATGGCTGTTATTGAGTAGTAGAAAGCAGTGCAGCAGACTCATTTAAAGGTGGATGGTGATGAGGGCGACCTAAGGCAGCAGGGAGGGGCAGCTGTCAGTTACTAGCTGCATACATGAGCTAGACTACATAGACATATTCCCTCTTTCTACTAACCATAAATGTGAAGTGATGTTGTAGAAGGTTTGGTATGATTAAATTAGTTACTCAGAGTCACACAGTGTATAAGTAGAGATAGACAGACTCAAACATCAGGTCATAAAAATAAAGAACATTGACAGTTCATATCCTTAATCATGTTTTATACTGCCAGATAGCTAAAAAGACCCTAGCAAACAAACACATAGTCACAAGTCTTTCTTCCAGTCATTTCTCCCCACATCACATAACCACACTCTCTTTAACATCACAACATTCGGACGATGCAGTGGTGCAGCAGTAACATTGTCACCTCACAACAAGAGGTTCTCCGGTTTGATTCTTGGCTGGGGTGCCTTTAATGTGGAGTCTGCATGTCCTCCCTGCATTCATGTGGGTTTACTCTGGGTGCTCCAGTTTCCTCCCACGTTACAAAGACATGCATCTGGAGCCTTTCTCACCAGGTCTCTGCTGAAAGTTGGCTTTGTTCCAAGTCGGACTTTCCCAGTTAACAAATGTTAAATAAAATAAAACATTTGTAGCCTTTTAAGATCCACATCTTCTCTGCCAATTCCAAATAACAAAATACACTTGTTGTATATAACGCTGTATGGTTTTATTTATAATATTTTACTTTGTTTTATTACTGTTGTATTACTGTGATTGTAGTCACTAGGTATGCACCTGATATTCGTCAGCTGAAATCAGTGCACTACCCCGGTAACCAAACATGCATGCACACACACAAATAATCTCCATTACACATGCATTTCTTTTCCTGTAGTGGTGCCTCACTTTGTCAGCCATAACCATGGCTTAAACAATATGTTAATAGCAATGGTAATGGACACCATTCATTGTCATTATGTTTCTTATGGACGCTAATTGTCTTCAGGATGATTCGTCCATTTAAGATACATAATGGACTTCTTTTATACTATAGTTCTGTTACTCATCTTTAGCAGTGATGACAATACTATCGTCATTGTGAAACAGTTCCCTGGTAAAATGTCAACACTCTTCAGATAAGTATGTCATTTCCAGCTGTATGAGGAAAGCCCAAAAACTGTATCGGAATCAGAGCACAAAATAGCATTTTTTTTAGCTATTTGTTACCCAGGTAAGCCCACAGACAGAAGTGTTACTTTTCATGGGTGATGTAGGCGCACTATTTGGATAAGTGACTTCCTCATCGTCAGATATCCCATGATGCTCTTGCCTACAGGAAGCAGCTCATTAATGACTAAGAGCCGTAATCATCCACGCTAACTGCCGGATGTGTGGCAGCAACCTGAAAGGATGCAGTCAGGCTGAAAAAGAAGGCAACAATTGATCTGCACATTTAACATTTTGCTGTTCCTTCACTGCTGGAAACAACAATCCAGTGGAGCATTTCCTAATACGAGCTGTCTCCAAAACCTCACTTAGCATGCCCTCATCAGAACCAGTGTGACTAATCTATTGCAATAATGCAAACTATCTGAAACCTCACTTAGCATGCCCTCATCAGAACCAGTGTGACTAATCTACTGCAATAATGCAAACTATCTCCGAAACCTCACTTAGCATGCCCTCATCAGAACCAGTGTGACTAATCTACTGCACTAATGCAAACTATCCGAAACCTCACTCAGCATGCCCTCATCAAAACCAGTGTGACTAAACTACTGCACTAATGCAAACTATCCCAAACCTCACTTAGCATGCCCTCATCAGAACCAGTGTGACTAATCTTCTGCACTAATGCAAACTATTTCCGAAACCTCACTTAGCATGCCCTCATCAAAACCAGTGTGACTAAACTACTGCACTAATGCAAACTATCCCAAACCTCACTTAGCATGTCCTTATCAGAACCAGTGTGACTAATTTACTGCAATAATGCAAACTATCTCTGAAGTGTTACTTAGCATGCCCTCATCAAAACCAGTGTGACTAAACTACTGAACTAATGCAAACTATCCGAAACCTCGCTTAGCATGCCCTCATCGGAACCAGTGTGACTAATCTACTGCACTAAAGCAAACTATCCGAAACCTCACTTAGCATGCCCTCATCGGAACCAGTGTGACTAATATACTGCACTAATGCAAACTATCCGTAAACTCGCTTAGCATGCCCTCAACGGAACCAGTGTGACTAATCTACTGCACTAATGCAAACTATCCGAAACCTCACTTAGCATGCCTTCATCGGAACCAGTGTGACTAATCTACTGCACTAATGCAAGCTATCCGAAACCTCGCTTAGCATGCCCTCATCGGAACCAGTGTGACTAATCTATTGCACTAAAGAAAACTATCCGAAACCTCACTTAGCATGCCCTCATCGGAACCAGTGTGACTAATCTATTGCACTAAAGCAAACTATCCGAAACCTCACTTATCATACCTTCATCGGAACTAGTGTCACCAAACTACTGCTCTGTTGAAGGGAGGAAAGAAATTTATTTATTTTTGGTTCAGTCATTAACTAATTAGTACCTTTTGGTTCCCAAGTTAGTCCAGCTGGGTAATTCCTATTTATGATGGCGACATCAGATGACAAGTTCCAAAAGTATATGTCAGCATGCTGACATTAACTCTATCTACAAGCTGGCTGACATACGCCAAAGAATGGTTGTCTTGTACAATCTTACTACCATGGTACTGCCCTAACCCCAGCCAGATGTATTAGTTTACCAAAAACTCTTAGCCTGAAGAATCACTAAACAAAACAAGTGAGGACAACCCCCCCCCCCCACACACACACACACACAGCCCCCTACCCACCCGATCGCACTGATGCATTCAGCCATTTAAACACACCCAAACACCACTACACCTGCCTCCACATCTCTCAACTGCCCAGGTTTTGGCAGAATGTCTAGATTTTTGATTCATACTTTTGGTATGTTCCTTATAAAAGTTGTAGTTTTCTGGCATACCACTGAGGACTGAAGTCACTAAATAATGACAGATATTTGAGTTTCAAACTCCATATCCTTCATAAAGTGCATGCTAATTTAAAACTTGCTATTCTAGCAACTTTAGAATCTGATCCTATTTTGGGCCTTTGTCATCCCATTATTTTTGGATTTGTGCAGACAGGTTTGCTACCCCCTTAGCTAACCCTGTTGTATGCTACCCCCCCCATTAGCTTTCCCTGAACCAGACCCTAGAATACACACACACTCACACACAAACATAAAAAGGTATCCCCCAACCTATCCCCGACACTAACCCTGACACACACACACACACACACACACACACACACACACACACACACACACACACACACACGCACACACATGCTCTCACACCCTCCAACCCTGCTCACCTTTCATGACATAACAGTCCTTCAATATTTTTAAATGTCCAGCTATCCATATGTTCAATACTAAGCAATACCTACATCACTCGATCAAACGGACGTTCAGTCAAATGGAGGGAACATGTATATGTATGTATGTATGTATGTATACATGCACATACACACACGCACACACATATGTATATATATATATATATATATATATATATATATATATATATATATAGAGAGAGAGAGAAAGAGAGAGAGAGACATAGATATGTATTTCACAAAGTCCAGCATGCAGCAATGATAAAAAGGTAGTTTAATGCAGAAATAAACATTAAATCAGTTTTTAACTTTTGCTGTGTACTGAATTTTGTGATTTATTTTGACTTTCTGTGTGCCTGCACTGGTTCTTGGCTCCAGCAGTCTATGAGTTTTATCTGTCTATATAGGTATAGCTATAGGTATACATAGAGATATATAGCTATATAGTTATAGATACATATATAGATATATCAATATAGATACATAAATGCAACAAATAGAGGCTGCATGAAATCCAAGGTGCAGAAAATAAAATAAATAAAAAGAAAACTTCTGGTGCTCACAAATAATTGTAGCAGTTTATTAGATGCCCTATCACAAAGGGAACATAGACTGCTGTTTCACCTTTATGATCTCATCAGTGTGAATCTAATCACTTCATGACATCAACACATTTAAATATAGTTTCAAAATCATGTGACCAATAAGAAATAATACTGCTAATAAATTCTTCTGATTAAAAATGAAATGTTTCTGTCAAAAATGATGCAGTGTTGTGGCATCTAATAAATTACAAGAGTTAGTCTTGAGTTTTGGAAGTTTTCTGCTTTTTATTATCTATATCTGTATCTGTATCTATATCTGTATCTATATCTATATCTGTATATGTATCTGTATCTATATCTATATCTATATCTATATCTATATCTATATCTATATATCCGTATCTACATCTATATCTATATCTGTATCTGTATCTATATCTGCATCTATATCTATATCTATATCTGTATCTATATATCTATATAGATTTATATATCTATATCTATATCTGTATATCATGGTGACTCTAAGTTAGCTGAACATTCAGAATATGGGACATTTTTCATGCCAGCAAATATTTATTTATTTATTTCAGTTTGATGAACATTTCAGATTCGATATTCATATTCAAACAACCATTATAAAAAAAACAGCAAAAACTCGGACTGCTATACGGACACAACCGCTACCTTACTCCCTCCACCAGAAAGACCTTAGCCTCCTCCTACCTATTCTCCCAAAGAAGATCCAAGAAGAGGCTGTTTTCAGTGGAGGCCTAGGGAGAAAAGCTGCTTAGACAATAAACAAACAAGCATATAAAGTTTCATAAACAATAATAAACATGAATATCAAGCAGACCATATACATCATTATGCGAGTACAGTTACAGAGCATATAAGTCATTCTGCGAGTACAGTCACAGAGCATATACGTCATTCTGAGAGTACAATCAAGGACATATGAAGAAATACAGGGAGTAAGGTAGCTGTAGTGGCAGTGGACAATCATTCTAAATTCAGTCTATAACTTTCTAAACATTAGCAGAAGTAAGGATTTCTTTATTTACAAATTAAAATGAGAGCAGAAATACATTAACAGAAAACATGTGTACCAAGTAGAGTATAAGCAAACATGTAGGAAGAAATGCGTTTTTACAGAGTAGTTGTAGCGACAGAGAGAGTATAAGCAAGCATGTAGGAAGAAATGCGTTTTACAGAGTAGTTGTAGTGACAGAGAGAGTATAAGCAAGCATGTAGGAAGAAATGCGTTTTTACAGAGTAGTTGTAGTGACAGAGAGAGTATAAGCAAGCATGTAGGAAGAAATGCATTTTACAGAGTAGTTGTAGTGACAGAGAGAGTATAAGCAAGCATGTAGGAAGAAATGCATTTTACAGAGTAGTTGTAGTGACAGAGAGAGTATAAGCAAGCATGTAGGAAGAAATGCGTTTTTACAGAGTAGTTGTAGTGACAGAGAGAGTATAAGCAAGCATGTAGGAAGAAATGCGTTTTACAGAGTAGTTGTAGTGACAGAGAGAGTATAAGCAAGCATGTAGGAAGAAATGCGTTTTACAGAGTAGTTGTAGTGACAGAGAGAGTATAAGCAAGCATGTAGGAAGAAATGCGTTTTACAGAGTAGTTGTAGTGACAGAGAGAGTATAAGCAAGCATGTAGGAAGAAATGCGTTTTTACAGAGTAGTTGTAGTGACAGAGAGAGTATAAGCAAGCATGTAGGAAGAAATGCGTTTTACAGAGTACTTGTAGTGACAGAGAGAGTATAAGCAAGCATGTAGGAAGAAATGCGTTTTACAGAGTAGTTGTAGTGACAGAGAGAGTATAAGCAAGCATGTAGGAAGAAATGCGTTTTACAGAGTAGTTGTAGTGACAGAGAGAATATAAGCAAGCATGTAGGAAGAAATGCGTTTTACAGAGTAGTTGTAGTGACAGAGAGAGTATAAGCAAGCATGTAGGAAGAAATGCATTTTACAGAGTAGTTGTAGTGACAGAGAGAGTATAAGCAAGCATGTAGGAAGAAATGCGTTTTTACAGAGTAGTTGTAGTGACAGAGAGAGTATAAGCAAGCATGTAGGAAGAAATGCGTTTTACAGAGTAGTTGTAGTGACAGAGAGAGTATAAGCAAGCATGTAGGAAGAAATGCGTTTTTACAGAGTAGTTGTAGTGACAGAGAACAGTTATTGATGTTAAGAAGTAAATATGCATTCAAAATGACATTCAAACTAGTTGTTATGGAGTACATTTACAGAAATGAGAAATACAAATCTGTAAGAAAAGTGAATATGGGAGCAGGATAGTAGTCCTGTTGTATTTGTGGAGTTTCGTAATTTAGAAAGAGTGCTAGGTTGTTGATAGTCAGCAGAGATTGTACTGCTGAAATGGATGCTAGTGGGGGGGATCAAGGAGGAGAAGCGCAGGGGCGTATCCATTTTGAGGATAGGTGGGAGTGCAGGAGGGATTTGAAGCTGGTGTAGTTTGGGGTATTTCGAAGAGGGGGGGGTTCCATAGTTTGACTAAGGAGTATGATAGCAGAAGAGGCCCAGGGGGCTGGGAAGGTTTGTGAATTTGTAGGAGATTTTCATTTTCTGATCGGAGTGAGCAGTTTGGAATGTAGGGGGTTAAGGAGGTGGAGAGAGCAGGGCAGCTGGATGGCCTGAGGATGAGTTTATGGGCAGTGGTGAGTTTAAGAAAGTTCAGGTAGGTAGGTAGCTCTAGCCATTGTAGAGACTGGAGTGAGATGCAATGATGGGATGAATTTTTAGAGTTGGTGGTGAATTTGATGATTTTATTATAGCAGGATTCCAGTTTGGATTGTAAGCCGAGTTGGAGGTTGGTGAGCACGGGGGCACTGTATATTAGAGAAGGGAGAAGGTAGGAGGAGGTTAAGGTCTTTCTGGTGGAGGGAGTAAGGTAGTGGTTGTGTCTGTATAGAAATCCTAGTTTTTGGTGTTTTTTTAATGGCTGTTTGAATGTGGATGTTGAATTTTAGATGTTCATCAATGATAATACCAAGCGGTTTAGTGTTCGACACAATTTCAGCAGGGGTGTTATTTTGGCTTATTATAGAAAAGGAGGTATTATAAATGGAGGAGTTTCTGGAGGGAGTAAAGATCATTAGTTTTGTTTTATTTGCATTTAGGGTGAGGTATTTGTTCTGCATCCACATTTTAGAGCAAGCAGACTGGGTTTTTAGTAGCAGGTGGGAGGGGGAGTCAGCAGTGCAGATGATTGCTGAATCATCTGCATACTGGATCAGGGAGGAATCGGGGCTGGAGTGGTGAAAGTTATTGATGAATATGTTGAAGAGTAAGGGGCTGAGGATAGAGCCCTGGGGAACGCCAGTAGGGGTGTGTAGGAAGGAGGAGGTTGAAGATTTCCATTTTTACAGCTTGCTGCCTTTTGGAGAGGTATCTAGAGAACCAGGATAGTGCAGAATGGGATAGGTTGAGATAGGAGTATGGGGTGTGAGACATTGTCAAAGACTTTGGATAGGTCTAGGAAAAAGGTAGATATGAGTTTGCCAGAGTCACAAGCATGGTTGATGCATTCCAGGAAAGAGAGAAGGGCAGTGATGGTACTGTGGCCAGGGTGGAAACTGTGTTGGGTGGGGGTAAGGAGGTTATTGTGAATTAGGCATGGCATTAATTGTGCATGCATACATTTCTCTAAGATTTCTGAGAGTGGAGAAAGGATGGTAATAGGGCTGAAGTTGGTGATGTCATTATTTTTGTCTCCTTTATGGAGTAATAATCGAGGCACTCAGTAAGTGGAGGCCAATAGTGGAAATCAAAACTGACTCCTGATACCCTAAGATGCAAGGTTTGTAGGAAGGAACAACTGGATCCCTTTCAAACAAGTCTAAAGTTATTAGTAAATGGCTAATAACAAACAAACCTTGTATTCCATGAAGTCTCTTACTCCGTTGTTTATGATTTTTGCAGTTTATCAGACTTATAAGGAAATATAATATAAAATTTGTAAACTATAATAACAAAGTCACTTTATAAAAGTGAGATGCAAATAGAAAATAAAATAAAAAATCACTTTGTTCCATGTTAAAATCAAAATCCAGTTTATTCCTTGTGAATCAGGTAGGTGAGCAGACAAAAAACTTTTATTACATAAGTATATTCAGGCATTCTTATTTATACAAGCATGAGGGAGAAAAAAGGTGTTTTTGTGAAAACATTTGCACTTAGATAAGGTCCAATTTCGTTTCTCGTGGAGTGTCTTCCATTTGCAATAGCAATGGCAATAGCAAGCCGTGTGCAGAGGGGGAGTAGGCTTGTACTTGTTTTCGGCTATTTTCACTCGAAACTTTTTATAATGAATAAAATGACTAAAGCCTGTAATTAAGCGCGTCATGTGCAAAGAGGACCTGGGCATGTCTTAATAGGCTGTGTGGGATGGAGCTACTGAGGACTGATTGGTCAGGCTGTGAATGTGTTGGCCAATGTGAAAAACCATGCGCAGTAATGAGAAAAAAAAAAGATGGGAAGTGGTCAATCTATGGGAGGGGACAGGAGTACATGCTGATAGGTCTGGGTTGAAACTCGGTTGGCCACTCGTCATTCAGAGAAAGTGTAGAGGTAGGGTTGACCTGTTACGAGAATGTGGGCCATAAAAACGTGGGGACAGACTATGGGAAATACAACAAGGCCCTATCAGAGTTGTGGAAAATAAAGCAAAAACCTATCAGAGACAAGGGGTATGGGCATAGTGTGTGGGATGAACACAGGGCGGGGCAGGTGAGATTGGGTGTACTCTGAGTGGTCCAGATAAGTCGAGGGGGTGTGTCTGAGGTATGCGTTCATATTGGTGAGGTATCCAACTGAAGGGCAGGGCCAAATGGAATGGACTAACATAGGATAGGTCGGGGATCCTGAGGTAATGAGGCTGTGGGGAGGGGTCGAACCTGTGTCAGAATAGCGTGATAGGATGGGAGTGGGAAGGTGTCTGCAAAAGGGGAGGGGGCAAGTGTCTGTGAAAGTCCGGGGTGAGGGGGGGTTAGTCTAATCTGACCATGATGATGTGGTTCGTAAGCTTTTGGTGGCCTGTGGCAAAAATATTGGGAGCGCGTGTGTCTGAGGCTGAAAGTGACTGCAGATGATGGTACGGTGGTGGCAGTTAATGAAGGAGCAGAACTGAGTCCCGGCCAAAAAGAAAAAAGATGTTAAAAGATCTGTTTATCTGTTATGCCCGGGTGTGCTACGCTGAGGAAGTAAGGCTGTTAAAACAAATTTGACTTTGTGAGGAAAATCGTGAATAAAGAGTTTAGAAACTATGTTTAACGTTAGGTCTACTGTGACATTTTTCTGCCCATGTTAGTACATATATGCATGAGCTTTTGTAAGAATTAAATAGTTAAGAAAAGAAAAAAAATAGTTAAGAAAAATAATACTGTTGCGTGAATGTTACATAAGTGGGTAATCGCCATGCTGAGCCCGGTGAGTTGGGCCAATATATTGGAATTTGGTCCTGTTATTAGCAGTATTTGCAGATTATTAAACCTATTTTGGTTGGTAATACTTATCGAATAATGTCGGTTGGAGAAGGGAAGGTGTATTTACCTCCAGAAAATAAATAATGCTTGACATCAGTAAAAATAAAGAATCTCTAGACCATGCTTCAACTTCAGTCTTTTGTATGTTTTGGCGCCAAAACAGAGGAGTCAAACATGGCGATACCCCTTGTTGCTGGGCTCGAGCATAGCTTTATCGTGGATAATGAAAATACTAAAAATATTAACTGCGTGTAATGCAGAGAAAACACTGGAACATAAGTACACGCAAACCATGTTTAAAAAACTTATAAAGAGAGAGAAAACAGATTGAAGGAACCCATTAAAGATGCCGGTACTAGGGATATTGTCGGGAGGGAATTCGTTGTTTGAGTCTGGGAATACAAAAAAAAAAACAAATGGTTGGAGTGTGGTTAAGGGTAACAAAAAATAAATTAAAAATAGAATTATAAAGGTTCCCTGATTGTTACTTTGTTCCCATCTGTGGAGTGGATACCAAAACAGAAGTCCTGTTACATGGGTTAAACATTGAATTACCAGGATTGTAGGTTACAGAATAATTATGTTACTTTTGATTATGGGTCTAAGATAACTTTAATTATAATCAAAATAGATAATAATGTTCCATGCCCCAATATATGCTCATTTTAGCGAAAGTTGCCACTATTAGTGGAGAGTAAAGTCTCGGAATTGTTGTATTTAAAATTAAAAACGGAATTAAAAATCTTTTTAAATCTTAATAGAGTGCTACTTATTAGGCTACATATTTGGCCATTTGTTATGGCACCAAGAGTAACCCAAAGCATAGGTGAATCTTAGGAACGTAGGTCTCGGAGTGGGATATTTGACTGTGGAAAAAAATAAGTCGGTGTATTGACCAGAAGAAAGAACTGGTCTTACTCGCTAAACAGCAGTTGGGTATCAAATAATGGGCAGAAAATACTTCGTCCTATGTTGTGAGCTGCCAAAAGTCAGCTAGTAGAAGGGACAACTAATGAACAGACCTTTTATTGCTACTGTGCTTAGGGTGTTTGATGGCAATCGAGTTGGGGTGTAATGGAGTCATAATTTTCAAATTAGTGTTTTGGCACTGAAGTACCAATAAAATGTATAGGCGCCAAAAAACTGACTTGTTCAAAAAGGTGGCCTGTGACTGGGGTAAGTGATATTATAATTGCTTTGATCAAATTTGGCTGCTCACTAAATAAAAAATTGGTAATTAACGAAGTCATTAGAGACTAAGTAGAAACAGTATCGAGGTGAAAGTGAAAAATACAGTGAAATATATACCGCTTTTGTAGCAAGTTAAGTAATCAGTAAAACTTTAAAACATTAAAACAATTATGTCTTGGGGTCATTTTGAATGCCCGAGACTGCGCTTTCACAGATTAAGCTTCATTGGACCTACCTAAGAAGGACCATAAAATGTATAGTCTTTGAGGGAAGAAAAAACAGTGGATTAGTGGGAAAACAACTTGTACCAATTACAATGATACTGAAAAAGTAACATTCGCATCATATTGACCAGAGTTATCACTTTCTGTGTATGTAGAATTCTTGCAGACTAGAAATCGCAGGTAAGAAAAATAATAACGAATAACAACAAAGATATAATAAATGAAATTAAAATAAGATGCCATATTTGAAAACTGTGACAGGATGAGAAAGGTGGCAGGTCTCTGGTCAATAATAGTTATGATGGTTCAAAGTCCTAAGGTTTAGGAGGCTGTTGATGGAAAGGTGGGAAAGTCCTTGTCCTCTGCTGGCGTTCAGCCTAACTTGCCATTCGAGGTCCCTTTTTCTAGTCTTAGATTAGTGGAGCCATTTAATGGTTCCTCTGCTGTAGTATCTACTACGTGAAATCGGAATTCGTTGTGTTTTTTTTCTTTTTTTTTTCCTCATTACTGCACACGGTTTTTCACATTAGCCAACACACTCACAATCCGACCAATCAGTCCTCAGTAGCTCCATCCCACACAGCCTATTAAGACATGCCCAGGTCCTCTTTGCACACGATGCACTTAATTACAGGCTTTAGTCATTTTATTCATTATAAAAAGTTTCGAGTGAAAATAGCTGAAAACAAGTACAAGCCTACTCCCCCTCTGCACACGGCTTGCTATTGCCATTGCTATTGCAAATGGAAGACACTCCACGAGAAACAGAAGATGACCTTATGTAAGTGCAAATGTTTTCTCAAAAACACCTTTTTTCTCCCTCATGTTTGTATAAATAAGAATGCCTGAATACACTTATGTAGTAAAGGTTTTTTGTCTGCTCACCTACCTGATTCACATGGAATAAACTGGATTTTGATTTTAACATGGAACAAAGTGATTTTTTTATTTTATTTTCTATTTGCATCTCACTTGTACAAAGTGACTTTGTTATTATAGTTTACAAGTTTTATATTATATTTCCTTATAAGTCTGATAAACTGCAAAAATCGTAAACAACGGAGTAAGAGACTTCACGGAATACAAGGTTTGTTTGTTATTAGCCGTTTACTAATAACTTTAGACCTCCTTTATGGAGTGGAATATTGAAAGTATGTTTCCAAATTGAAGGGACATAGAATTCTTGTATGGATCTGTTTATTAAAATGGAGATTGGCAGGGCTATGTTGTCAACTGATAATTTGAGAAAGGATGGGGGTAAATTATCTGGTGCATTGCAACAAGGTTTTAGTTGGAGGAGCAGTTTTTTTATTGTGCTAGTGGGGACAGGGTTGAGATTGAAAGTGGGGGATTGATTTGTATTGTCTGAAGGGAGGGGGTGGATGGAGAGGATGGACTAAGAGGGGGATGTGGGAAGCTGGAGGTTAGTTTGGATATACAGTCCACAAAAAAGGAGTTAAACGATGTGGCTACTTCTAGGTCAGAGAGGTTTGGGTTGGGACAAGGGTTATCTTTATTACCGGGTTGGAAGAGGGAGGAGATGGTATTCCAGAACGTTTTTGGGTTGGCAGAGCGCTCAGATTGAATCTTGGTGTAATATGATTTACAGTCTCTAGTTATTCATTTTTTACGGTGTTGCAGAGTTGTTTGAATTCTAGTAGTGCATTAGGTAGTTTATTGTTTTGGTATTGTTCCCACTTTTGTCTCTTAGGAGCATAGTTAAGTTTCATTTGATAGCCAGGGAGAGATTTTGGATTTCGCATAAGGGATCGAATGGTCATATGTTCTCAGAACATCAGCTTTAGCTTGTGCAAGGTCACAGCACAGGGTAGCAATTTGCCCTTTTTCCACCTCTGTGTGACATCAGAGTTGGTATATGGAGGCCCAGGGAGAAAAGCTCCTATTCAGTTTATAAGATTACAGGTAGAGAATAGAACTTAAAGGCAAGATAAATCACATAACAGAACTAAGCATTTACAATTCAGTTAGAAATTGACAAATATAACAAGACTGGTTACAAGGCAGCATATTCTAAAACAGTACATATATATCATGAGTAGAAGGCATAAATACCTTATTTGGCATTAGGGAATCACGCTGTTTAAAAGTTGAGCATGGAATAAGGTTTATACGTAAGTACTTGTTCTAACCAGTTTAGGTTGTATCATGTACTTTTCTTTCTTGTAATACATTGCAAAAGAAAGCTTACATTCTAGGCCTCAGTAGTTTGATCCTGCTTCCAAGTGGATTGATCTCTTTTGTATGTTGGTTAATTTGGACTGCAGATGTTGCAAAATAAATGTTTACATAGTCCATCAAGAAAAACATTTTTCATATTAGGCTATGTGATTTCTAAACAATCCTAGTCAAATCATACTCCAAAGGACTTAATATGTGATGGTTGGGATACAGTTCTGTCAGTTTTGGCTGTTCGCATGTTTAAAGTAAAAGTTTGGACTTCATAGATACTAATAACTAATGCAGCATTATACAAAGGAATTGATGGGGAGAACTTGGAAAGTGGGACGTAATTATAGGAAGTAATTATTCTTGCCCTGAGGCTTTGATAATGTTTATTTCAAATTTTCAATAAATATTCTACCATGAGAAAACAGAATATATAAAAGAGAAAACTGAGGCCCTGTGTAATAGCCCTACTATGTGGAGACTTACCCACTCATGCTGAAGAAGTCAGCCTTGGAGATTGTAGTTAAACATTTATAGTCCCTTGCCAGCAGGTGGGGTTATAAAGATTTATATCTCCCCTTGTATATACACTCTCCTACAATAAAATGAAAAATAATTTCTAAGAGTCTCCTTACCAAATGCAGACTACTGGAAGGGATAGAATAAATCAGTCTATTGTAATTTGAGTCGCTTATGATATACCATTATTGGCAACTAGATACTGACTCATCTGAAACTATTTCATCCACCAAAAAGCTGTGTAAATATTGTTTAAAATGGTCACCCCTCTGCATTTTCTTGAGATGGAAGAGGGTAAGGCTACCTTGATAAACCCATATGCATTTGGTTTGATGCGTTGCTTAGAAGTAGGATGCATCTCCTGTAAACATTCAAAATAAGTCATGGGATAGTATTAGATGGGGTTGTTGAACTAACATTATTTGAATAAAATGCCATCTAAATGCATGCTGGAAGATTAACTGTTATCTACCTGAATGATCTTTTAATACTCGTAGCATCAAATGTGATCAAGATTCCTGGTCTGTTTGACCCTGGTATCTTATTAAATTTAATTAGATCTTGAATCTAAGATTTGATGAGCAGATGTGAAATAATTAGAAGTTATTTTGTATAAGACAGTGAACATACAATTAACCATATAACAAAGTAAAATGAGTTCTTCTAAGGCATGTCATCAATCTTCAAATCACCATAGGCAAAATCCAATACCACTTCCTTGCAAACTATAGGTCCTCCTCTATAACCCAGGAAACCCATAGAATGTATTTTAACTTACTGCAAACACTAACCATCCAACCGAATACTATATTAATGGGTGACTTTAATTACCCCACTATTAACTGGGAATCCTATATGACACCAAACATACAGGCACAGAGATTCCTGGATTTTGTAAACACAAACTCCTTGGACCGTATTGTTGATACACGAACCATATGGGATCTAGTCTTCACTAATATGGGAGAGAGTTCTACACCCCCTAGTGTAATGTCTTCCCTGGGGAAGTCAGACCACAAAATGGTCTCCTTTGAAGTAAAAATAAAACCTGGACCCCATCTAACCATGGAATATTCAGAAACTACTCTAAGGCTAACTCCCTGCTATTAAGTGAGAACCTGGCAAAATTTCAAGCCACCATAAACCCTGAGAACACTTCTGCTTATGCAGAACTGTTCACAGAAACCCTGTACAAGTATGCTAATAGCTGCATTAAGGCAGCTGTACCCACCAAGAAAGAGTACAGAACTAACTAAAAAAACAAGCCACCCTGATGGAATCACATAATCGATAGGATGTATAACAGAAGGAAGAAAATCATGGCAAAATTAGGAGGTACAGCACCCAGCAGGATAAAATCACTCTCATCAATCTACACAAACAACTCAGAGGACACATAAAGTCTACCAAAGCCAAATTTAAGATACATTTGGCCTCCCAGGCCAACGAAGCCACAAGGTATTCTTTAGCTATGTCTGCAACCTCAAAGGCAATACACAATTGTGTGCAGAAGTTACTGTTAATGGAGCCACCTATACTGACCCAGAAGATATAGCAAACCTACTGGCCAACAAACTCAGCTCCAACTTTACCCCTCTCTCCCCCTCAATCTTCCCTCAGGAAATATCATCAAATATAACTCCCCTTGCTATCACTGGGGAACAGGTCCTTAATGCTCCCTCTAATGTCAAGAACACTGCATCAGTGGGTCCAGACAATATCCCAGGATGCCTTCTAAATAGCATGAAACATGACCTATCAGGCCCTCTGGAATTGCTGTTTAACTGTAGCCTCCAAACTGGCTTCATGCCTCGTGAATTGAGAACAGCAACAGTCATCCCTCTGCACAAAGGTGAGCCATCTACAGACCCTGGAAACTACAGACCCATAAGTCTTACTAGTCTTATATGCAAAGCCATGGAAAGAATTATCATGAAAATGATCAATAATGACATAGGAAACCTCCAAACACTGGACCCAACACAGTTTGGTTTCATCAAGGGTGGGTCATTCCTACTCAGCCTGGTGGACTTCTTGGAGAAGGTCACCAAAGCAATGGATGAGGGTAAAATGGTTCACACTGCCTACCGTGACCTGGCTAGGCTTTTGACACAATATCCCCCTCTGGCATTGTTGACAAACTCAAGAAGTTCGGTGCAAACCTGTATGTCACCTAGTAAATAGCCAATTGACTCACAGATAGGACCCAGGAAGTTAGAATTGGGGAGTCCACCTCTAGAATAAGGCCAGTCACAAGTGGAGTCCCTCAGTTATATGTCCTTGGGCCGCTTCTTTTTGGCATTTACTTCTCTGAAGTCAAGACCAATGTCAGTGGTCTCTGGCTGAATAAATTTGCAGATGATTCTAAATTAGAAGCTGTCATGAAATCCCACACCAACATAGATTTTCTCCAGAAAGGGTTGACACAGACAAACAACTGGTGTCATAGCCACAGACTAAAACTAAATGCCAAGAAATGCATAACAGTATCCTTCAGAAATTCATCCACCCCTGGTAACTATCATATTGACAACACAACCCTTAGAGTTGACCCAGTAGTCAGGGACTTGGAGGCTCACATAAACAGCAATCTATCCTTTGACCATCATGTGTGTACAGTACTGAGGAAATCATTCTATGTTGCACAACTTATAAACAAAGGTATGGTAACTAGGCCCAAGGAAGTCATTGTTCGACTGAATTCAGCATTCATCAGGCCTGTCATTGAGTACATTGCCCCCCTTTGGTATGTACCTAATCAGTCATATCCAACAAATGGAATGTCCATGGAGGTGCCTCGCTAAAAGAATACAGGGCACAAGTACAATGTCCTAAGCAGACCACCTCAAGGCCTTATCCTTGTATTCTGTCTCCTATAGGCTGTTGAGGGCAGATCTTTGCCTGGCATATAGGGCATTGTCAGACCCCACTCTGATGGACCTCCTGCATATCCACAAAACAAACAGCACCAGAATGACCCATTCAAAAGAATTAAACCTTGCCATACATAGCTATGCACCTTTTTCAGCAACACAGATATGCCAAGAATTGGACATTTGATAAAGCAAACATTCTGCAACATTAACTAGCAGTTAACACAACTGACAAAAGTTGGAAAGCAAACTGCTTCCAAGAAAATGTGTGGGGATAATCCTCACAGTTTTATATGATTTTTACCACTTTGCCATCATGACCATTAATCACCCATTCCCTGACTGCCTATTTACTCTGCTCTGGATATTAGCATTTGAAGACATCTGCAGGGACAGAGATGAAAGTTTGGAGTAGCGACCATAATACAGCATGACACTGGAGATTTTTGTAAATGCTTCTCATGTTCCCCCATATTGACCTCAAAGTATGTCTCAGTGACACATATACTGGTTTAGTGCATTTGCTCAATTTCCAGTTAGACTGATGTGTACTTCTTGAGAGTTTTACACACTTGTATGTCCCTTACAAACTGCACTTTCAGGCTTTTCCCTAAATGCAGGTGTTGTGCCAGGACTGTTCGAACATTTCACCAATCACTGACAAGCTTGTTCTTTTTTGTACCTGGCCATTAATCAAACTCATGTCATCCAGATCATGGTCAAGGTTAAAACTTTTCTGCTGCCCAGCATGGTTATGGTATGCCCCCTCTTCACTGAGGTATTTTTGACCATTGTATTGAAAGATGAGTGCTAATGTGCCTTTCATCACAGTGCATTGCATTGTGCAAGATGGTGGTCTCCTATTGGCCTTTTTATCTACTGTAGTGATACCATGAGGTAAGTATATTTAAAGCCAAAAACCTACATGGAGATGCAGAGCAATTTGCAGCCCCCTGCAAAAAACACTAATGTTTTTCATTTATACTTTCCAAAATGTATCTTCCAGAACAGCATAAATAAAAATTTTGTAATTCAGTTGAAAAGTAGGTAAATTCACATGTAAAAGCAGCCTGTCTATGATCCTATCTGTAAAGTTTAGGATATTTGTTTAAGAGTTTCAAAAAGAACCAATCAAGTTGCAGATAACTATCCACAGATTCTGCTTCAGATTCCAGTCAATCAAAAACAAGTTGCCCCTCAAGCCATAGTAGAGAAGGTTTTATTTTTCTTTGTCTGCATTATGTGGTTACAGTTAGAATGAGGTGGAAGTTGCACATATTAGTGAAGGATCTATAAAGTTATCTTGTTGCCTGAATATTTAATTCTGATCTAATTGATTTTCTTTCAAAAAAAGTGCTGGAGAACCACGTTCATATATCAGTTATTATAAGGAGCAATTTGATTTGTCTTCTAACCTTAACTACACTACTCTACCTCCTATGTAGCCCTGTTAACTACTTACCAACTTAACTTATAACCTGCTCAACATCTTCAAACACTTTGTCTCCTTACTACAATACATACTAACACTAACTATTCCCTACTTAAATCCTCTTACCATGGCTTCTACAAATAAAACTAATTTAACCAAATTACTACTCTTAACTACCACACTAGCAATTCTTACCATACCATACTCACTTACCTCCTATGAATATCTTTCTCTATCTGAACAAAACCATCATAGCCAACAAACTTTACCATCCTCATTCACCTCCCTTAACCATAGTAACATAACCTATGTTTCTAATTACTCTTTACCTAAATTCCACAAAACAACTCACATTGTTCACTTCTCTACCAAGAAGACTCTTAATAGCCTTCATAAACTCTTAAAATCTCTACAATACCCCCAGCAACACCCCCTCCTAGATGGTGACATTCATCCAAACCCTGGCCCCTATACTGACGCCATAACTAACCCTACCAATGTAACAGTACCTATAACTTCTACAATTATTAAATCAACTAACTCCCTTCTGATAGCTCACCTTAACATAAGAAGTATAAATAATAAAATTTCCCACCTGCATGCACTCCTTGATGTACACTCATTTGACATTCTATGTCTTACAGAAACTTGGCTAAAACCATCTACTGTTGACCAAGAAATTAGCCCTCCTGGCTATAACATCCTCAGAAATTACTGTAAAATGAAAAAAGGTGGGGGTATAGCCATTCTTTACAAATCGAACCTACAAATTGCCCTTATTAATGTGCTCCCATCAATAGATACCAAATCTGAAACCCTAACTATCAAACTCCAAATTAATAACTCTAAATCAATCTATATAATTTGCATATATCTACCTCCAGGTAACAATACAAATTCTCTAGAAAACTTGCTTAGTCATTTCTCTACCCATCTACCCCAGGAGACCATTGTACTTGGTGACGTTAATATAGACTGGTCTTCTTGTAGTTCTCTCAACCCCACCAACCATATAAACCTCTTTGGATTCTCTAAACTAATTACAACTCCTACAAGAATCCATAAACCCACTAACAAGGAAAGTACCCTGGATTGGATCCTTATTAACAGCCACCCTGAATCTTATACTCCAGGAACCCTCCCAGATGATATCAGTGACCACACACTTGCCTACATTATTAAACAAAAAACCCACATTCCCTCCACACATAATCTCAAAACCTCCCGGTCAAAAAAAAGTTTTTACCCAGACAGCTTCTTAACCGAATTGCAAGCTTGTGAATGGTCACCACTAACCTATCTAGAACTAGACGAAGCAGTTACCTACTTCAACACTAAATTTCTTAATATCCTAGACTCCCATGCACCTTATCGCTCAACTAGAATAAAAACCAGATGTGCCCCCTGGCTCACAAAACAAACCAGGCAAAAGATACACTTCAGAAATAAAATCTGGGCTAATTGGAGATCTACCAAATGTCCAATAACCCACCTCCAATTTAAACAACTAAGAAATTCCACCAAAAAAGATATTCTTAGAGACAAAAAAGATTACTACCTCGGCCTCCAACAAACCAATCAACAAACCCCACAAAAATTCTGGAGTGGGATAAACAAACTTCTTCAACCAGGCCACACCACCACTCCAAACCCAACCGGTTTCAATAGTAACAACTCCAACCTGATCCCTGATGCCTTTAATAACTACTTTACAGAAGCCATTCAAACCCTTGCCAATTCTTTACCTCCTCTCACTGCTTCCCAACCAAATATCTGTAATACTTCTTTACCTACCTTTCAAATACAACCTGTATCTACATCTTTCATCTGTAAGCTACTTCAAAAATTGAAGCCTTGCACCCCTTCTGCTGACCAACTCCCATCTGAATACCTAAAAATAGCCGCTAAAGCAATAGACTATCCCATCTCTATCCTTATTAACAGATCTATCTCTGAGGGCAAAATCCCTGCTCTATGGAAGATATCCCATATCATCCCTCTACATAAAGGAGGACAATCTACTGAGCTTTCTAACTATCGCCCTATTGCCCTACTGTCCCCATTAGCTAAGATAATGGAAAAATGTATTCACAAACAGCTACTCAACCACTTATTACAAAATAACCTACTAGCAAACTGCCAACATGGTTTTAGGCCGTTCCACAGTACATCAACTGCCCTTCTATCCTTTACTGACTCCATAAATAAAAATCGTAACAATAACTCATATTCCTCTGCATTATTTATTGACCTTTCAAAAGCCTTTGACATGGTTAACCACAACCTACTGCTAGACAAACTAAAGGCTCACTTTCTAGATCCTCAAGCCATATGATGGTTTAGATCTTATCTGGAAAATAGACAGCAAGAAGTACTTTGGCATAACATCCTGTCTTCACTACTACCAGTAAATATAGGGGTACCCCAGGGCTCTATCTTAGGCCCCCTACTCTTCTCCTTATTTATTAACAACTTACATACTAACATACCCCAAGCCCCCTGTATTCAGTATGCAGATGACTCCACCTTAATCTGTACAGCCAAGAGTATAACCTGTCTCCACTCTCTTACCCAAACTGTTTTTAAGAAAGTTGAAGACTGGATTATGCAACACTGCCTCCTCCTAAATCCCAAAAAAACAAAACTACTACTCTTTACTCCTACTCATAAATCACCTGTTCCTTCCTTCTCTATAACCTCTAACAATGGTACCAACATTACCCCAGAGACTACAACCCGCCTACTAGGTGTAACTATTGATAATCAACTCAACTATGATGTACACATTAACTCAACTATTAAGTCTGTCAACAAAAAACTTGGCACCCTCTATAGAATAAAACCCTTTCTTACCCCTCCTGCAAGAAAAACAATTGCCCAGACTCACCTCATTTCCACCCTTTTCTATGCCTCTGTTATATACACCAACCTATCCAAAAACAACCTCTCTAAACTCTCTACCTGTTATAATAACATAACTAGATTCATCACAAGCTCCCCCTTTAAAACTCACCACTGCCTTAACCTCAAACAGCTTGGCTGGCTAGAACTTCATAGCCACATACTCTATCAACAACTACTTATTACTCAAAAGATCCTGTACCACCCTAATAATACCCCAATCCTCACTAATCTTGTTACACCTTATACGAATCTACCTACACTACGCTCTGCAAACACACTTCTAGTCTCCTCTAATAACGCTAACAACAAAGCTGGGGATTCACTCTTCTCAAACACTGCAGGAAAATTCTGGAATCAGCTTCCTGCTGACTTAACTTCCCTTGCTTCTACTTCTCTTTTTAAAAACATCTTAAAGAACATCTCAAAGCTCATTGGCTCTGTCCATGCACTAACCCAGATTGGCATCTTTTCTCACTTCTATCCATAACCCTATACACGACTCCTATAACCTCTACCTCCAAATTGACTTACTACTACTGACTCTTACTCAGGAATTTTAGAATAACATATATATTCTTTTCCCTTTTCTAAGCCTTGCTTATACCTTCTACTGTGAGTTGTAGAATTGTTTAGTTTAATTTCCACTAAAAGTGTTTAGATTTACAAATTTATTTTATAACTGTTCTCTATCAGAGTGCTAACTCTGTATTGTACTTCTCATAGTTATATGCATTGTTAAATTTCCCATTTTTTTGCTTGGAGCTTTTCTCCCCGGGCCTCTACTGAAAATGGACATATATCCAGCTAGACTAGCCCGGTCAACAAATGTAAAATAAATAAAATAAATAAATAAATAAAATCTGGGAAAACCAAAATAGCAGGTTGCTGCAGCCTATCTCAGGCATTCGGTAGTATAGCTTAAAATTAATTACTCACAATGGTAATTTCATACAAGATATTTAATTCAACCCTGTCTGCTGTTTGTGCAAACATTCTTTCAATGATATGATGGCAGCATTGAGTATGGTATACTTGTAACATTTTGACCAGCATTTGCCAGGTATCCATGTCACACTGAATAAACAGGTGGTCTTACATTGTTTATTTTGAATACCAGTGCTTTCACTTGCCTTATAAGATCGTTATGTGACCCTAGACATTCAGAGGGAATGAATGATTACAGCTCAGAATAGATAATTGTGCTTGAAAGTTACAATAACATCTAATAATCTGAAGCTCATTTCCAAACGTCTTCATGATGCGCTGCAGTGAGAAAGTTAAACGCATGCAGGTATCTGACACAGCGTCCTTCTAGAAGGAATGGGAATTACTCATAGCTTCACAGTGATTCTGACTCATTGCTGTTCTAAGACAGGAGTTTATCAGGTAATCCAAGTGTTAAACTTTAACCTACGTTATGCCTGAACAGCTTTACATAAACCACTCCACCCGTCAGATTAACAAGTGAATAGATAAACTAAATCTGATTCATCTGGGGCTGTCGGTCTGTAGAATGTGAGAAGATAAGAAGAGACCAATGAAAAAGAAAACACGATAACAATGTCTGCCAGAACAACGTTAAAAATATCTGATTGCTTGCTGCAGAAAATGATGAGAATCCTCAAGCAGCAGGTCAAACAGATCACATTCATTTTAGATTCCATCATTTGTATTGTTTCGTGTGTATTTAGTTCTTCATTACATCTTATGTAAAATGTAACACTTATGGGGATTTTTTCCTCTAGACATTCATGGAAAATGGGCTATAACCCATTTGGATAACATGCAAAGAAAGCAAATCAAAACATGAATAAGCAGACAGACAAATAAATTGCTTTATGCATTGGAGATGAGCCTGCTTGATTATAAAACTACTGAAGGAAGATGCACAAAGATTTTTTTGGGCCAAGGGTTTCCCACTGTCACAATTAACATACTTTATCAGCAGTTTGAAATGTAGATTACATTTACACAAAAGTTTTATTATAAAGTATATATGCATTTGTTTAATGATTTTCTCATATCTACTTTTTGAACTATTGGTAAGTGGTGATCCCATGTGATATAAACTTCATCATTTTCTGTAATTCTTTGTGGCTCATGTTTCCAATGCTTCTCAGCTACTTCAACATTATAATATTTATGCAATCTCCAATACAAAAGTCTTGCCACATTATTATGCCTTTCAATATACAGTCCTGCCATTAGTATATCACACAACAAAATGTCTGACTGTTTCCAATTCACTTTTACAAAACCTACATTTGTCTGTTTCTCCCACATGTTCAATGGACTTTGTAAACCAATGTGTATGCATAGTCCATTATTCTGGGCAGCCAATAGTAACCTTTCATCTTTTGGTTTATATTCACCAATCCTTAACCATTTCTGCATTAGATCCTGATTGATACGAGGTTGTTCCAGACATTTTCTGTATTTGCAACTATATTTTTGCATTTTCCACATTTCTTGCCTTCTCCTCTGATCCTTCACCTTATATTCATTCTTGTGTTTTTTTGGCACATTCAGTTCCTGCCTGATTGTTATCTACATCTGGTATTATTTCCATTCCCACTTGACACCAATATGCTTCTCTTAAACTAAGCAGGGAACTTATCTTAGACTTGTTCTCCTCATGTTTTTAAATTTTCTCTATGTTTGCATCGTGTGGTCAGTAGATATGTGTGGAGTCCCACGATTACAGATCAATACATGTAATCAATTTCAAGGAGGCCCATCCCTCCTTCAGAATGGGGAATATATAATCTTGGTATGCACTGATTTTTATAAATCATTTGAAAAGCATGAAGCATTTTTCTTGTTTTCCTGTCCAGCTGATCCAGTACCCTTTCGGGCCAGTCAATCACCTCAAAACTGTAAGTTAGAACAAGAAGAGAAAATTGATTTATATCTTGGACATTTTTCCCTTGATGTCAGAGCTGTTTCCAGTATTAATTTTAGTCTTCTAAAATATTCCTTACTAAGTTTTATTCGCATTTGTTCATGTTTTATTGTTGATCCTTCATCGATTCCCAAATATTTCTACAAGCCATGTTCCTCAGGTCCTTTTATATCACATTCCTGTCCCAGGCTGATGTTTTCTTGGTGTTGCAGTTTTCCTGCTTTAAAGGTTGCTTTTGCACATTATCAAGAACAAATGATATTCTTATATCATCTGAAAAGTTCTGACCACTTTCAGTTCCTCATCTGATGAACTGTACAGTTTTAAATCATCAACTAAAAGAAGATGAGAAGTCTTTAGACTTTTTTTTTTTGCTGGGAGCCAAACTGTAGCCATGGCCTAATTTATTAAGTAGACTGCTTAATGGGTTAAGGGCAAAGCAAAAGAGCAGTGATGACAGAGTCACCCTGGAATATCTCCCCTTTGAATTTATATCCCTGGGATAATAATTTGCCCTGCATCATGGCTTAGCTGCAAAGTGGGTTGCTACGTTTTCATGGTCACTGAAGTGTAATCAGTCAGTGGGGGGTGTACCTTATACATTTGTAAGCATTCTTTTATCCATGAATCTGCGATGATGTCAAATGCTTTTTTGTACTCTAGCCATGTCATACTTAGATTCTTCCCCTTTTTACAATCCTCCATTATGACTTTATTTAGCAACAAATAATCCTTTGTTCCATTTTACTTTCTTTTGTTACTCTTTTGATCTATTGCCGTGATTGAGTTTTCTTCTAAATGACTATAAACTCTGTTGGCATCAATTGCAGTGTGTAGTCTATACACTGTTGGTAGGCAAGTTATTGGACTGTAGTTTCTGGGATATATTACTGGCTCACCCTTAAAGAGGAGTATCATTTTTCCTGTTGTTAACCTGGTTGGTGAATGTTCTGGTATGCATATGAATAGTTATTACTTATGGCTAAATCTTCATGTAGAGATGTTAATACTTTTAGCCAGAAGTTAGGCACTGCATCTGGTCCTGGGGTTTTCTAATTAGGAGCTTTTCTTAATTTTTGTTTCAATTTCTCTGGCCGTTACTTCATCCCATTTCATATCCCGTACATTTGAACTTCTTATTCTTTCTTTTACTTCTTCTATCCATTTAGCATTTTCGTTATGTTCCACAGGATCTTCATAGATACTTCTCCAAAATTAGACAGATAACGTCAGCAACTCTTTCACAGGAAAGACTATTATAAAAACTGGCAGTAACAGTTTCACCTAATGCTGAATACGAACCATTGTCTAGATGATAAATTAAGTTTACAGATGTGATCATTATCTGTAAACCCCGAGGAAATCCTGCTTCACACATATATCAAGATCACATGATCATTATCTGTAAACCCCGAGGAAGTCCTGCTTCACACATATATCAAGATCACATGATCATTATCTGTAAACCCCGAGGAAGTCCTGCTTCGCACATATATCAAGATCACATGATCATTATCTCTAAACCCCGAGGAAGTCCTGCTTCACACATATATCAAGATCACATGATCATTATCTGTAAACCCTGAGGAAATCCTGCTTCACACGTATATCAAGATCACATGATCATTATCTCTAAACCCCGAGGAAATCCTGCTTCACACATATATCAAGATCGCATGATCATTATCTCTAAACCCCGAGGAAGTCCTGCCTCACACATATATCAAGATCACATGATCATTATCTCTAAACCCCGAGGAAGTCCTGCTTCACACATATATCAAGATCACATGATCATTATCTCTAAACCCCGAGGAAGTCCTGCTTCACACATATATCAAGATCACATGATCATTATCTCTAAACCCCAAGGAAGTCCTGCTTCACACATATATCAAGATCACATGATCATTATCTCTAAACCCCAAGGAAATCCTGCTTCACACATATATCAAGATCACATGATCATTATCTCTAAACCCCAAGGAAATCCTGCTTCACACATATATCAAGATCACATGATCATTATCTCTAAACCCCGAGGAAATCCTACTTCACACATATATCAAGATCACACCTTCAGAGAGGCAGCAATACCCTATTAGCCAATGGAAGAAGTAGCTTTGTTCTTCAGTAAAGTAATCGCAGACAGACAATGCCATAACATGAGATTTACATGCATCGGCCTAATGAATACTCAACAGTGCAAAGCGGTGAGAGAGAGAGAGAAGGGGTGAAGACAGAGACAGATGGACAGACACATATGAAATGGTGGTGCTATGGGTCATTAATGTACATCTTTCTGGTATGTCCTTAGTATTAATCATTCATGCTGTGTATCGTTAAGTGATGGCTGTGGGGATGAAGAAGTTGTTGGACAGGCAAAAATGGATGCTGACATGGGCAGAGTAAGGGTGATATAATAATTCTTATTTACAGGCATGGATGTGTTTGCAAATTATTTTTTGCAATAGTATTCAAAATCTGCTAATGAGAGGTTGTTAGTGGATAAAAATTAAGATGTATGTCATTAAACATATCTTAGACGTATAACATCATAGTAAGAAATAATGTGACATGCACCTGGATTTGAACCCTTGATGCTATGTCCAAAAAGTAATCTTCAAACAAGTGATTTATGTCAACACTCCACAGACAACATGGTACTTTGTTACATCCAGTAGTCAAACAACTGTTAGCGTAACTGTTACAAAGTATTGCATTTATTCTGTCTTTCCTCTGTATTACAATAGCACAACATGTTTAAGCACGTTTGCATAATGATAACTGGACTACTGCCCTTGATGGCAACAACTGACTAGGTTTTGCCACAGAACATGAACAGCCATTCACCATCACTCGGCACTGGTAGGCAATGCCACTGTCAGCGCAAATGCTGAGGCAAAATAAGTGACGGCTTTCTTATGGGCCGTTTCTATCTATGTGTGTTGTGTGTAAATCTATTTGTTGACCAGATTAAACTTGTGAGAAAGGGGGTCATGGGAAAGTGGTGAAATGGGGGACAAGCAGAGGGGAAGGCAGAGGGAAAAGAACAGAGAAATTTGCAGGAAGGTAGAGAGAATCATAGATATTCACTTCTTCACAACATAAATCTAGTGTAGCCACAATTTGCTGATTTTGGACTGTTGCCACACCAAGGGTAGGTGACAAAAACAGAGTAATGCCATGCAGCCAGTTTTGTACCGAAGCAAGTGTGTTAAGAAGACACATCGGTGAAGCAGAGAGCTATGTATGGGTCATTATTATTTTGGTGGACAGGTGCCCATTTTTTACATAATATTGGGGAAGGTGCTTCGGAATGTAAGGGCTGGAAGGTTAAGTGAGGAAATAGATGCAGACATACAGGACAAAAATGAACAAACAAGGATGGTGATGGACACAAAAGGCTGGAGGACACCATAATTGGGGATAGCTAGGTTGCATTGGAGGTACACCCATGTTAAGCTTGAGAAGAGTGAGAATCTAGTGTTAACCCTGAGAATTGTCATCAAGTTCTTCTGTCTCAGTTTCTTGTGTCAGTGCTCAATGTGGCATCGTCTTAGTAATGTACCGAAGTAACTTTTCTACATGGCCGATTCGGGCACCAAAGACCTTTCCATTTTACCCTCCTCCAGTCCTGTCAGCTCTTGCTGGGTGATAAAATCACCACCTCCACTAATACTACTCCTAAAGGGTACTAGTGCACCAGCTGAAGAGCATACCTCTCAACTGTCAAGATTTTCACCTGGTATTTTTATTCTATTCCTCATAAAATTTGTGTTTTTCCGTCAAATTGATGAGGATTGAAGTCACTAAATAATGACATACATTTGAGTCTTAGACTTTATATCCTTCAGAAAACACATATTAATACAAATCCTTTTTTCTATCTGATTTCTAAGTTTATAACACCAACTTTAAAAATCTGTCCCCATTTTTAGACCTTTGTCCCCCCATAATTTTAGACTTTGTGCAGATTTCTTGTGTTAAGAAGTCGAGAGGTATGCAGCCAGGGCAGAGCTACCTGATGCAGATGGGACAGGTGGGACAGGGGTTGGGGAGACAGCACTGACAGCTTGGGACCCTGAAGTGCTGGGTGTCAGTACTGCACCCTGTGGGGGATGGCGAGCCAATGGGCAGTGGTCAGTCTACCTGTCTATGCTCCATGTCAGGTTTTGCAAGCAGACAGAACATTTTTAAGCCAAATAAAGTCCCCCCCCCCAGAAAAAAGAAAAATAGAGAGAGAAAGGAGTGGGGTGAGAAAAACAGAGAGATAATTATCTCCATGGCATGTCACATGACTATGTCATTTCAGAAAAGAAGCAGTTATGCTTATCCAGTCTGTATACCTTTGTCACATCCAGGTATGATGGAAAAGCTCTTACGCTATTGTATCATTAATCAGTTGCACTTGATTCGGCTAAGCTGTTCCTACCCTTATTGTTATACCTGTATAGTCTCCCTGCAGCAGGCTACAGCTGTAGCATTTCATGAGGACTACCACAAATATCCTGGACTCCTCAACACCCCATCCTTGTGCTCTAAATTCAGTACCATCCTCTCCCACACCAGCCATGCCTGTAGAAGTCGAGCAACAACTGTAAGTATGAAATTTCGCCAAATTCCAGTCTCACGGTTAGTGGCTAGTGCTCAAAGATGCACAGCCATTCCATCTACATTTGCATGATGGAAAACACAGACAGGGCGTTTGTAAACAAAGCAGAAGGTATTTTATCAAATAGCAAAGAAGGTTTGAAACATGGCAGTAAGATTTGCCATCTGTGATGCTCAACCTATTCACACTTTTTCTTTTTTTTTTAACAATTTTTTATTGATTTTCATTAAATAAAATAATACAAGAAATATGATATATAAATATACACAATATATGTCTTAAGAACATCATAACATGCAACAATAACTATTTACAATGTCCATCACAGATATAATGTCATTGTTGTGATTGCATCTTATCTAGTAGTTTTTCAAGCTTTAACCAGTTTAATTTCTTATGTGTCATCTTAGTTATTTCTGAAATAGTTTGCAACTCCCTATTGCCTACAAGTTTAGCTAATAGTAAAAAATCTGTAAATGATAGGATTTTTTTTACACTTCCAATTTGACGTAATGATTTTTCTTGCAATTGCGAGTAAGGACCAAAGAAGGTGCACCTGTATTTTGGGGATATGTGCTGGTATGGGTGCATTGAACAGTAATAATGATTCAGATACTTCACACTTGTCTGACCACAATGCTTTTATGAAATTTCTGAACTCTATCCAAAATGGAGTTACTATTTTACATGTAAGAAACATGTGTACCCAATCTGCGCAAAGTATTTCCTCACATCTCCAACATTTATTGAGATTATTTTTTTTATATCATATCTATCTTATGTGGGGTAATAAATCTCCTATGGATGTATTTCCAAGTGAAGATTTTCCAAAAAGGGGATGTCGTTGCATTGTTAATTGATTTAAGTACTAATTCTTTATCACTATCTGAAAAAAATGGATTTGTTTATTCTTTCTGTGAAATTCCATAAGGAGTCCTCTGGGATTTGCATAGTGGTTCTTAAAGATTTATATATACTTAACAATGAGAGAATATTATTAACGTGCAAAGTGTTTATTTCACAAAGAAGGGAAAGTATCTTAAGTATAAGTGTTTTGTTGGTGATATGCCATATTTTAAATTCATTAACTATGTATTCTCTAAACATTTGTATGTTCAACCAGTTGTTATGCTTTATGTTATATTTGGCCATAAGAGAACATGGTTCGTGGATATTATTATTACATAGAAACTGGTGCCAGAAAACTAAACCATTTTCTTCAATTACTTTTATTTTAGATACATTGAAAGTGTCAAGACATGTCTTTGTGTATGCTATGGAAAATGTTAAATGTATTCACACTTTTTCAGATGGTTAATACTGACAGCCTCATTGGCTTGGCTTGTTATCCTTGGTGTTTTGGAGGTTACATAGAATGACTTGGACATAATTTTCTGGAATTACACACTGTAAAAAGTTGTGTAAAAACCGGAGATGGACCACCACGATGTAATAAAATGAGATCCAAGTTTATTAAAAAAGATGAGCGCTTTCATACAGCATACTCCCAAGGTACACTTCTTCAGATCTATTTTCATTACTGAAACTCTAACTTTTTATATATTCAAAATCATTGAAAACCTATAGCATCAATTAATCAATTAATTAAATCATCATTATACAATTAAGAGTGTATCTTGGTAATTTGGAGCCAAACTTATTAAATAGCAAATGCAACTTCAATTAAAGTCAACAATTCAGCCTTCAAACCACTATGTATGAATACTGTAAAAAGTTACTTTGACCAATGTGGGAATCAAACCTAAGAAAGAAATAATACATACATTTCAAGCAAGGTGATTATTTGTCAGTACTATGAAAGAACTCCTTTACAGCTATGTTCATTACATATAAAATGTATTCAGATGGGTGAAAGCGCTTAGGACTTGGTTAGCTGGTCGCTGTCCTGTTGTTGTACCAATAAAGTCTTTGTGTGTGGTCGATCCTGGTTTGTTTTTTTAATTTGTTTTATACTTGCTAAATGTTCATGTAAGGTATGTCATGACAATATTTTTCTTATCACTTTTCTTTCTCTTTTTGCTTTTTTCATTTCTATACCTTTTTGTTCGTATACAAATTAAATAACTGTTTACGCTTTTTAGTATATTAGTATAATATTACTGGTTTATTGAGTGATATAATTGAACAGTAAGCTATCCGTGCTTTTATGACCTTAAGATGACATGCTTTATAATATGTAGCCCTTTGCCCTGCTAAATGCTCTTCTGAGTTATTACACAGGCATAGTCACTGCTTAGATTAATTTATCAAAACGGTTTTGGATACATAGGATAATAGGGCATATCTATGACTTAGTGTATATTAACTAGTTTATTTAATATTTATAACTTCTGATTGTTTCAGAATAAATATTGGTGCCTGTGTGAACAAAAAGCTGTTTGCCAACTTTTGACATAAACTGGGTCTCTCTGACAGTTATATGCTTCAATGTTTTATGGCACAAGGATTTTAAATGGTTACACGTTATGTTTCCTGTAGAGTTTAACGTCAAAGTAGTGTTTTCTCTCTCACTGGCAACGGACTTGCTCTATTCAACTTGAATTTGGCAGAGACACTATGTTTCCTGTATTTTTAGCAGTATGTATCTCTTGTATATCTACTTAACAGCAGTGGTTTATTGCTAGATGTCCGTGGCTGTCTGAGTGTCTCTGTGATTTGGATCGTTCGTGCTTGGTGTTCCTGGTAAGTGCTTGCTTCAGAAAATGACTTTGTATTTAAAATAAGAATGATGACATGAATTTATGGACTGTTCTGCCTATTAATTAGAAGCTTTAGCTGGGATCTGAAAGTTTTTATGTAATGGGAGAGGTGTTTTTTTTTTTTTTTTTTTAATTTTTTTTAGAATGCTTTTATATGACTGTGTTTGGATGTTCTAAAATTGCCGGTTATATAAAATTTAGTTATGGAAAAGGCTGTATGAAACTGTTTTTTTTATGTGTGTTGTATGGTTTGTGATGTCCGGAGGTGATTTCTTTTGTATTGAATGTTATTTTACTGTTTAGAAGTATCTGACAGTTAAACTTTGCATGTGTTACTGTAAATAAGCAGACTTTGTGATATAGTTAAAGTGAGGTCAGGAAACTGTAGTGTGCTGGGCGGGAAAATGTCAGTTTGAAATCTAAGAAGTGAAGCTTTCTTACTTAGCTCATGACATCATGCATTCTATAGCTCATGACATCATGCATTCTATGCATGCAGATCAGATTACATCACATCTAATGTGTATATGCAAGCCTAATTGTGAATGTCAAGTCTCTGATTGGTTAATTTAGTATAGTAGGCTTCATTTACAAGAATTATGAGCTACACTGTCTGCAAACATATTCCTGGTTCCCTTTTATAATAGTGACTATATTTTGTGATCAAATATATACAGAAATCTTATTTTGTCTTGTAAACAGTTAATTATAGCCACTATTTCTAGTGAATATACCAGAGTTTTTTATAAATAGATCTTTATAAATAACTTTCCTATGCAGTTAGCAAGTGTTTGGTATAGGCTTATACATTTACAGGAAATGCTTATGACTAATGGTAATAACTGTAAGGATACTCAAACACTGTACTAAATCCTAGCAAATATATATATGAATAATTTTGATTGAACTATAATTACTTTGCATTTAATATGTTTATTTTCTTATTGTATCTTAGATATTATTTATATTTCAGATGTCATGTTTTTAGTTATTATAAAGTTGTGCTTTTTAGTATATTAACACTTTATGACAGGGGAAGAGCTCAGTAATATCTATGACTTGTGATAACACAACAAACAAGTTATGAGTTTCTGTATTACCCTATTACTACGGTAGATATTTACAGCTATCTCTATCTTAATTTTATGTTTGAGTCATTCACTTGTAAGACCTGTTATCCATAGTAAGTTTTACATAAATAATGTTTTTTACTTATGTTTGTCATATTAACTGATGCCAGTTAATTATTATTGATTTTAGTCAGTAATTTAAACATCTGTTATTCCAAACATTTAGGAGTTAATTAAGGACAAATATGCCTTATGGAATATTTCTAAGAATCTTTGTTTACATCTTTTGGGAATGACACACACTCACTGTGTGCTAACACCCAATTCTCGTGAAGTTTTTATTTAGTGGGAGTTTGTCATGATAAGATTTATATACAAATGCTACATGATTCTTTGACTTGTTCTGCCATTTTGAAGTTTTTGTTATAACTATTACAGATGACATGCTTAGGTATTTTGGGTAATCATTTAGATTGTTAATACAACTAATGTTTCTTCAGTATATTAAGCACTACATTCAGATTATATATATTCTAATATGTCTCTTGCTTCCTTAGTGAATAATTACTGTATAAATGTTTAATGCTTCTAATAATAGTGTATGTAACTTATCTCTAAAACCTAAGTGGAATCGATATCTGATTAGTTGTTTATCACTACTATTTTTATCTTAATTTATAATATATTCTCCATTTTTTTACTTTGTTTTCATGGGCTAGAACCAACAAAGGCTGATGGTTGGGATAGGTAGTCTACCAGAATTAGTCCTGTTTGCTAGACTAGGAATGTATCTCAGTCCATGTATAGGGTATATTAAAGTTTATATCAGAGTGAAATATGCTAATTTTTTGATATTTAATTGTTTTTCTAGTTTTTAAATGCCTGACAAATTTGTTTTACTTTTATCTTTCATTGGGAAAGTTATTTGGATTGAGATAAATAGAAATGCAACAATTGATATCCTGTTGTCTATTCAGGAAGAGTATTATGTATACAGGATTCTATTAATACAAGTTCCTTTATTATTTGTTATCTTTAAAGAATTCTGATATGGATTTAACTTTGGTATCCTTAAATACTAATGGCCTAAACAACCCATATAAGAGAGCTAACCTACTAAGGTATCTTAAACTAAACAAGGCTCAAGTAGTTTTTTCTCCAAGAGACACACTTTAAAATAAATGACACATTTATGTGGGACCCTAAAGAATACACAATACTTGCTCAATATTCTTATAAAAATAAGACAAGAGGAGTAACAATTCTATGGAAAAAGATTTTCTTAAATCCCCAAATTATTTACAAACATGTAGATAATGATGGACTCACGGCCTTAGTTATACTTAAGTTTAACAATAGAATGTGGACCCTGGTTAATTTATATTGGTTCCCGGGTATGGGGGGGGGTGGACTAGCTAAGAAACACTTAGACTTTATTACAACTACTTCTAAAAGTAGTATTATACTAGGAGGTGATTTCAACTGTATCACAGATATTACAGAAACTACCAATAGGAAATCTCCTAGACTATCGTCCTCAGCCAAACAGTTAAAAAAATGGACGGAAATGTTTAAATTAAAAGACACCTTTAATGCTTTGGGACCAAATTCTTTACTATTCTTACACCAAAACTATAGACATGGTTCTCAAACTAGAATAGATAAAATTTATATCTCACAAGATCTTTATTCTAAAATCTTGAATTTTTCAATACAACCTTGTTTCTTCTCAGATCATACTTCCCTGCTGTTAACAGTACACTTGGAATTTAATCAGTTAGTTATTACTTCAAGAATTCCTTCATATATCACAAAAATGTAAGACTTTAAATCTTGGATAAATTGTGAACTTCAGCTTTTCTTAGAGATTAATTATAAACCTGAAGGAAACACAATTATGGTTTGGGATTCTCTTAAGGTCTATCTATATGGTAAACATTAGCTGGTACAAAAATAAAATTAAAGAATGGGACTCAGAGTTACAGCAACTCCAAAATCAAATATTATCTACTAAATCTAATAAGAACGTAATTGCTACATATAATAAGATGAAAATAGAAGAAGCAAATAAGAAATACAATGAGCTATCTTATAAAACTAATTTAGCTATGGAAAAACTGAAATTAAATTCTTATACTACCTCTCCTAAGCATCTTCATAACCTATCTATGAAAGTTAAGATACAATCAAAAATTAATAGCATTGATAGTATCTTTCATGAAGGGAAAATGAAAAAAGTCTCAGACATAGGGGACATTCTGGAGGCTTTTAATTATCATTATGCAGAGCATCATAAAGATAAAATAAGTACAAATGAATTTGAAAAGTTAGAAAATATAGTTCCCTACATAACAAGAATTCCTGAAGAACTTAAGTTAGATCTACAAAAAACTATTTCTCAAAAGGAAATTATAGATTGGATTAAAATAAGTAAGTCTAATAAAGCACCTAGAATAGATGGCTTAATTATCAAAATTTATAGATTGCTCCCTTCTTCTATAATCTCTCTCTTACATAAAACCTTTCTTGAAGTTCAAACATTAGCAAATATTCCTCTTTCTTGGAGATATTCTCTAATTTCCCCTGTATTAAAAGGACCCTAATCATTGCAACTCATATAGACCAATTTCTTTGTTGAATAATGATTATAAACTATTTATATCAATTATGGTCAATAGATTGAAAATACCCATATCTAAAATAATAAATGAAGACCAAACTGGTTTCATACATAACAGGCATACACAGGATAATATTAAAAGAGTATTAACACTGATAGATGACTTCAATAGAGGAAACCATGAAGGATTGATACTAGGTCCAGATATTCAAAAGGCCTTTGACTCCTTAAATTGGGGTTATTTATTTAAAGTCTTACAGTTATTTGATTTTTCCCCTTTTTTATAACAATGATAAAGAAAATCTATGAAAATAATCTAGCATATGTCAAATTAGGTCCCTTTACTTCCAAAGCAATCCAAACCACTAGAAGTACTAGACAAGGATGTCCCCTATCCTATTTGCTCTGGCCATAGAAATGCTTGCCATTTTAATATGTAATAACCCAAAGATAAGAGGTATAAATATATATGACCTGCTGATGATGACTTACTAACCTTACCTAACTCTAAGGAAGTGTTAGGTGAAGTGGATATAGTAACAACAAATTTCCAAAAAATATCAGGACTCTCCTTCAACAAATATAAATCAAAATATTCATTATTAAATAAAAAAGAACATACATGTTCCAGTTAATCATATTATTGGAAACCAAGTTTCAACTGTAGACTATTTAGGAATAGTCCTAGGGTAAGAATATAGAGGAAACCTTACAGCTTAACTATGCTAAAGCCATAGACTTAATCAAAACATTAATAAGCAAATGGAATCATTTGTTTATAACATTTGATGATAGGTTACAACTGATAAAAATGGTTTTGTTACCTAAAATATTATATATAGCACAAGCCCTTATACTTCTAACAGGAAATAAATTCCTTAAAGAAATCACTTCAACTCTGATGAAATGCTTGTGGTACCCCAAAAGAAATAGAGTGGCATATTCTCATCATATCAGAAAATGGGAACGGGGGGTGGTTAAAATTCCCAGAAATTGAAACTTATATGAAGGCATCTATAATTAAAATAGTGATGAATTGGACAAATCCTAGATACTCTTCCAGTTGGAAACAGTTACACTCCATTATACTAATGAATTAAAATTATTTATCAAAAAATGCTTTGGTAACTGACAAAGATAACAAGATATGGCACTATTTAAGTTTAAATTTACAGTATAGTTCAATAAGATTAACTAAACTAACACTAATAAACAATATTTTTGATGTGTTTAGAAAATTCTTTAACACAAATCTAGATATAAAACTGTGGTATAGATTTTTAATACCGTTTACTATTACAAGGGATTTCCCTGATAAAACACATAGAGAGATTTTTGGTTTATGGGAAAACAGTAACCTATTTTGTTGGTTGCAATGTATTGAAAACCAACAAGCTTTGAGCACACAAAGTATATTGTCAACCTATGGCCTATCCCCTAATGACTGGTTGGTTCTTCAGTGTCAAAGCATACACTAAGGATCTGTGTAGAATAATACATAACTCATCCTTCCAAAACCGTACCAAAAATTATAAACTGGATTTTTGGAATTCTATATAATAATATCAATGTTAAGAATGCATTATCATATCTATATAACACTTTGTCTATAATACAGCTCCTAAAGATTCTTACTGGCAATACCTAACTAAAGGGTTTCAAGTATTATTATCAATGGAAGATAAAACAAACATTTTATTTTCAGTTAAACTAACTTCTTATTCACAATTCTGGAGGATTCTTCATTAGAAATTTCTATACAGATCCTTCCTGATACCTGAGAAACTGTCAAACATTAACCCTTCAAACAGCAAGTTATGTTGGAGATGTCATCTGTCCACTAATGCTGACTAGTCTCATATTTTTTATGACTGTACTAATATTAAACAATATTGGAATAAGATTAGCAAATTTCTTCAACCTATCTATACTGATATATTTGTTTTGACAAAGTCTTTAATTTTGTTGAATGTTGTTAATAGCAATAATATGAAGAAAGATGACCTGTATCTGTTGTGGACAATGTTAGCAATAGCCAGAAAATGTATAACTAGAAGATGGAACTCTAATGTAGCACCCACAATGGAGGAATAGCTATCATCACAGAAGAAATGCATACTAATGGATAAAAGAACTAAGGAGTTAAGAACTTTTCCTAAGCCATTAGTTAATAGTCCACGGAGGAAAGTTTTGAATTTGATTGATACCCTACAGATGGAACCAAACTCTTCCTATCATAGTTTATATATTAACTTATTATTTAACTACAAATGTTTTTATCTGAATCCTTTTTGTCAGGCTGAATGTAAATGCTGTAAATAGTTATTGAATGTTATGAATGTATTAAATTACTGTGTTATTTCATCAAAATAAAAATCATCTGAGTAAAAAAACAAAAAAAAAAACAAAAAAAAAAAAACAAAAACAAAAAAATGCTGCCACTCAATTGTGAGCTCTACCAAAATTCGCACAAATAAAGAACACAAAAAAGGTAAAACAAATAATAGACAATTGTCATTAGTAACAAATATAGGATAATAATAATGAAAAGGCAGGATTGTGACGTTTCCTGGATCTGTGTGTGGTACAACCTAATCATATGCATTAACTCTGTCAGGCAGCATACAATCTGGAACTGAACCCTCAGCTCAGTACAATGAAAACACCTACTCAGTTGTGTTTATTATCCCTCTTTGCTACCAACACAGGACTAGAAAATGTTATTTTTCTCATTTAATTGAACACGTCTAAATCAAGGCATAGATTCATAGATTGTCACTAGACTAACAACTCTGGGGGCCTTTCTAAGCCTATCCAAGTTTTCCCAAAAGAATAATGATGTCTTATTTTTGTGTGATATACTGACTCAGGGACAGGTTACATCTGAATATTTTGGGTTTATGTATATTGATTCTCCAAAGGTGGCTATGATTTTTGGGATACCCAAAATCCATAAGGTTCATAGGTTCATACTAGGCTATCTGCTCTAGGGCATTTATAAGCCTAGCCAGAGTGTGTGTGGCTTTCACCACCCCTTAGGATGAGAATACTATACCCATTAGTTTGCTGTGCCTCTGTCCAGCAGTGATACAGAGATGATTCCCGGGGTAAACCTACGATCTCCCATCCACTCGTCAAGATTTCTCTTGAACAGAGTCAGTGAGGGGCTCTGCCTCACATGGACTGGGATTCTGTTCCATAGTGTAGGGAGTCTCTGGGTGATGAATCTGTCCCTCCAGCACGTCCTATTTATATCCGTGTTGAGGTTTAAGTCTCTTGCTCTCGTGGCTCTGGTGGATTTGGAGCATGTCCATTAATTCCGGGTTGGACATGGCCTTGTATGTCAGGCACAGATCACCTCTGAGCAGATGGTATGCGACTGAATAGAGCTGGAGTTTCTTCAGTCGGGCATCGTATGACATATGTTTGAGCCCCTTTATCCTTTTGGTGAGGAACTTTTGGGGTCTTTCCAACTGCTGCAGGTGTCGGGTAAGGTACATTCCGAATGGGGCGTTGTACTCAATCATTGGTCTGATAAGTGAAGAGTACAGGGGTACAATGACCTCTCCTGATCTGGATGTGAATCCCTTCATGATCAGGTGGGCAATGTAGAAGGTCTTCCTAACCACTTTGGCAATGTGAGTGTCAAAGAGAGGTTACTGTCAACTTGGGTCCCCAGGTCCCTGATAACTTCTTCCGTGTTTAATGGATTACCACCTATGTGGTAATTAGGGGTTACCTTGTTTTTCCCAAAGGGTATGACTATACATTTTTTGGCATTTAGCTTAAGGCCATGGTTCTGGCACCAGTTATCCATTTCTATGAGACCTTTCTGGAGGATGTCTGTGTCTGATGGAGTGTCAATTATGGTGCCCAGTTTGCAGTCATCTGCAAATTTTGTCAGCCACAATCCCCTATGTTTGCCTGCACTTCAGAAAAATAAATGCCGAACAAGAGCGGGCCCAGGACTGAGCCCTGTGGGACACCGCTCGTGACTGGCTTAGAGTCTGACATGGCACCAGCAACTCTAACCCTGTGTGTTCTGTCCTTGAGCCAGTTTGCAACCCATCTTGTGACATATGGGTTTACATCTAAGCTGGTGAGCTTTTCTATGATGCCCGAGTGGGGTATTGTGTCGAATGCTTTTGCTAGGTCAAGGTAGGCTGTGTGAACTGCCTTACCCTCATCAATGGCCTTAGTGACTGTTTCGAAAAAGTCGACCAAGTTCAAGAGGCAGGATCTGCCCTTGACAAAGCCAAATTGGGTAGGATCCAGTGTCTGTAGGTCCCCAATGTCTTTATTTATGAGTTCCATTATGATCCTCTCCATAGCTTTGCAGACAAGGCTCGTCAAGCTTATGGGGCGGTAATTTCCAGGGTCCGTAGAAGCACCGCCTTTGTGGAGTGGGACCACAGTTGCCGTCGCCATTCTTTGGGTGCGATCCTGTAGTAAGGCTAAGATTAAACAGCAGCCTTATGTGTGGGTTTAGTTCCTCATTGAGTTCTGTAGCACACAGCCGGGGACACCGTCCGTCCCATTGATGCTGTGTTTTTGCTTTAGAGAGAGCAGCTCTCACCTGGGCATCTGAGATGTTTGGGAGGCTAGACTCTGGTGGGATAGATATTTCTCCTTTTGGGGGAGGGAGGAGAAATTTGCACTGAACCTGTCTGCCAGTATGTTGGCAATGTCTGTGGGTTCAGTGATTTTTTTTATCATTTTGGACTAATTCTGAGCATATCTGGGAGTTTCCACCCAGGTTTCTAACATAGCTAAAGAAGGCTTTATGATTGTCTTTTGTGTCATTAGCGATTTTTCTCTCAAAGTTGGCCTTGGACGATTTTATGAGTGATCGTAGTTTTTTGCTAGTATTGATCAGAGATGCCTTCCCATTTAGGGATTTTGCTCTGTCATGTAGTAGCTTTCTCCTCTTGATGTAGAGTTTGTTTATGGCTGGAGTCCACCAGACCGGGCGCCTGCCTTTGGTGGAAAAGGTCTTGATTTTATTAGGGATTGCTTGATCCATACATTCCTGGAGGTGCTCGTAGAAGGCATTTGTAAGGGTTTCAGCAGCGTGGGTTGTGGTTTCCACTGGCACGGGGGCCTTGAAGGATACCACTCCAGTCTTAAGAAGTGTGAAGTTTGCTTTTGAGAAGTTCTTCACTGTGGTCTTTTTTGCTGGGGGTGGGGGCGGGATGTGGATCTCCAGTGAGATTAATTTATGGTCTGATCTCACCAATGAGGGATATACTTCCGGTGTGGAGCATTTTGTCCCCATGTTTGTGATGATCAGGTCTAGTATATTTTCTCCTCTTGTGGGAATGGTGACTAGTTGTTCCATAGCATTTGAGTTTATGAACTCAAGGAACCTTTGAGCTAGGATGTTGGGGCTTGAGTAATGTTCCCAGTCTATGTTTGGGTAGTTGAAGTCACCCAATATGATGGTGTTTGGAGAGACATTTATACTCTCCAGTGTCTTCAGGAAGGCTGTGTGGGTTTCCTGAGTTTGAGAAGGTGGTCTGTAGCATGTTACAAACTGTAGGGCAGTTTTACCTATGGTTAATTGCACCTGGATGGTCTCCGATGCTTCGTGCATTGCCACTAACCTGGAGGTGTGGGTATCCTTTATGAATATGGATACTCCCCCCCCTTTTGTAGTTCGGTCCAGATTTTGGGGCCTGAACGCATGATATGAGGTATAACCTGATAGTGCTGGGGTGCTCTCAGGAGCCTTGAACCAGGTTTCAGTCACAGCACAAACATCGATGTTCTCCATACTGAGAAGGGCTTCGAGGGCGTGCATCTTGAGGTTTAGACTTCTGGCATTGAGCAGTATTACCCTTAGTTTTTCTCCATTTTTGTTTTCTAGGGTGGTAGGTTTATCATTTGAGCCTTGCCTAAAAAAGGCACTATGGGGTGGCAAGAGCCTTTGCCAATATCCGGAAGCCCAGGGGTGACAGGTGCAAGCCGTCCCTTGTGAAGCAGCGTGGCTTGTCAAGCATGTCATCCCAGGCAGACAGACATTGGATCCCCTTAGAATGACACCAGTAATTAAGCCAATTATTAAAGCTGATCATTTTGTCTCTGTATTGTGGCATCATTCTTGGTGAGGGTAGGATACTGCTCAGGGTCAGGGTCATACCAGCCTGGGCTACATAATCTGAGAGCTCCTCTATGTCTCTTTTCATGTAGTCCAGGGAGGTACGTCTCAGGTCGTTCACACCGGCATGGACAATGACTGAGTCATACTTGTACTTGCTGTGGAGTGACCTGAGTGCTTGTGTTATGTGGCGGATTCTAGTACCTGACAGGCAGCTAACTGTGATCTTTTCCTTGATCAGTCTGGTGAGTGGGACGTCAGTGTGTCTGACTATGGAGTCACCTATAACAAGTGTGTCTGGCATTGTGTTTGGCCTTAAGGGCTGTGACTGTTTAGCACACTGACTTTGAGAACTATGTGTTGCATGTCTTATGTCTTGAGGTGGCAGTTGCTTGGGTGTCTGCTTTGGAGGCCTCTGTAGTTTTGGTAGATTTTTGATCAGTGCCTCCGAGTATGTCTTTGTGTGTTTATGTGTTTGTTTTGCAGTTGTGATAGTTCTATGTGAAACTGGGTTTGTGGTGTGCGTGGTTTCCTTCTCCTCCTGTCTGGTCTTGCCAGTCCTGAGTTGAGAGAGCTCAGCCTCCAATTTGGCTATATAGTTGCATCTCTCACATGTATTTGTGTTTTGTGGGAGAAGGAGTGGGTTGTCTGTGTACATGAGGCAATTGTAACATTGCCTCAAGATGCCCAGATTCACCAGCTGAACAGGAGAGGACGCTAGCAACTGACCCTTCAACATGCTAGAAAAAGTGAAAAAGTTTGCTGTGTAACTGAGTCAGAAGGGACCTATAGGGAAATGGGTACTCAAGGGGATTCTAGGCTAATGTAGTACTTTGTTTAGTATACAAGTACTTTACCTATATAAAAATGCTTTAGGAGCAAGTGCTGAGCTATTGAGATAGAGAATAGACTGTTTAGATTGCAAGTAGAGAAGTTCTAAGGGAAAAATTGAAGAGCAGACTTTACGGAGCCAGAAATAGTTTAACCTTGTTTAACCGGGCGCTGCCCGATGGTGCTCTATGGGCAACTCCGCTAAATCACGCAAAGCGCTAAAGCGGGCTTTATAGCAGGGGTTGAAAAGACCTAGGAATTGACCCAAAATGGCCAATAGACTACAAGTTTCTGGCTGGAACCACTGCTCTAGGGACAAATAGGCTGCTCAGTGCTCCCCACTCCCACTGGTGAACAAAGAAGCTTCCCTTTATCCAAATAAGGATATGGAATAGCACAGGAACCAAGCCAAAGCCCAGAGATCAGCAAACTCTGAAGACTGGACTATTCTAGTTCAGTAAGGTGGGAAAACAAGATTTTTTTTTTTTTTTTTTACAGAAAACAGAGGAAAAACAGACAGTAAATGCTATAAATGCTTTTAAACGGCTAGCGCACTTGAGTGTGTTAGCCTACAGGTAAAATTAAGCAACAAATAACTTTTTAAAAGTGCAAAACAGTTAATCAACACAAAAACAGTTTAAATAGAATGCAGAGCTGTATAAACAGGCGAAAATGCAGTCGCTAAGCAGTAAATAATCAAAAAGCCAGAAAAAATACTTAAATCAGGAAAAGTCACTCTTTTGCTCTCTGCTGCTTGTAGAACTCTGCAGGACACCACGAGGAGCTGTGCTGAGTTGAATACAAAAAGCGCTTAAAGCGGGCTTTATTACAGGGGCTGAAAAGAGCTAGGAATTGACCCAAAATGGCCAATAGACTACAAGTTTCTGGCTGGAACCACTCCTCTAGGGACAAACAGGCTGCTCAGTGATCCCCACTCCCACTGGTGAACAAAGACGCTTCCTTTTATCCAAATAAGGATATGGAATAGCACAGGAACCAAGACAAAGCCCAGAGGTCAGCAAACTCTGAAGACTGGACTATTCTAGTTCAGTAAGGCGGAAAACAAGATTTTTTGTTTTTGTTTTTTCTTTTTGCAGAAAACAGAAGAAAACAGACAGTAAATGCTATAAATGCTTTTAAACGGCTAGCGACTTGAGTGTGTTAGCCTACAAGTAAAATTAAGCAACAAATAACTTTTTAAAAGTGCAAAACAGTTAATCAACACAAAAACAGTTTAAATAGAATGCAGAGCTGTATAAACAGGCTAAAAAGCAGTCGCTAAGCAGTAAATAATCAAAAGCCAGAAAAAATACTTAAATCAGGAAAAAGTCACTCTTTTGCTCTGCTGCTTGTAGAACTCTGCAGTACACCACGAGGAGCTGTGCTGAGTTGAATACAAGCTAAAAGCGCGCTAAAGCGGGCTCTATTAGACTGGGCTGAAAAGAGCTAGGAATTGACCCAAAATGGCCAATAGACTACAAGTTTCTGGCTGGAAACCACTCCTCTAGGGACAAATAGGCCGCTCAGTGCTCCCCACTCCCACTGGTGAACAAAGACGCTTCCTTTTATCCAAATAAGGATATGGAATAGCACAGGAACCAAGACAAAGCCCAAAGATCAGCAAACTCTGAAGACTGGACTATTCTAGTTCAGTAAGGCGGGAAAACAAGATTTTTTTTTTTTTTCTTTTTTTGCAGAAAACAGAGGAAAAACAGACAGTAAATGCTATAAATGCTTTTAAGCGGCTAGCACACTTGAGTGTGTTAGCCTACAGGTAAAATTAAGCAACAACTAACTTTTTAAAAGTGCAAAACAGTTAATCAACACAAAAACAGTTTAAATAGAATGCAGAGCTGTATAAACAGGCTAAAATGCAGTCGCTGAGCAGTAAATAATCAAAAACAGAAAAAATACTTAAATCAGTTATAGCAAATACAGTTATAACAAATGCTCTGAAATATACTGTATATTTCCAAAATGTTTGAGAAGGACAGTCAGAACACAAGAAGGTTCAGGCGAAAGAGGAAAAAAAAAAGTTTTGTTTTACTTTTTGAAAGGGAAAAAGGAGGAACAGAAGGCCTTATCAAATGTTCTCTCTGTATTAAGCAGAATGAGCTAATGACACTAGACTGGGAGGTGTGTCACAGTAGGGGTGGGCAACTGCAAAGCCACCAAGTATAACAGCAAGACACCAACATGGAGGGAGGGTGGGACAAAATAGCCTACAAGACAGCAAGCACTACAGAGACAAATGAAACAGATAAGGATTTGTGAAGATACTGAATAGACAAAGTGCTTTATATATATTAAATTGTAAAAACAGTAATCTGTAAAAATAATCAAAAAAAATCAAGATGATACTTATATTTTGTAGCTCAGCTGCAGTCACAACTTCTCTAGTCTGCACTGTGTGCAAAAGACCTGAATGATCCACCTCTGTACCCTATTGTAGATGCTGGGCAGTCTAAGACTTATTTTATAGCAAAATTTGTTGATTGCCAGTTAAAAAGCAAATTGTCTACTCTTGACTACCTTTGTCATGATTCATGGGACTTCCTTTGTAAGTGCAACCAGCTTGGGTTTGATATTAATGATACTGTATTCCTGACTGTGGATGTAAAATATCTTTATACTTGTATCACACATGATGTTAGGATCGAGTGGTTCACAGATTTTTATACTGATTTGGTACCTGTGGGTCAAGATAAGATCAATGTACTATCTCACTTATTAGAACTGGTTTTGTGAAACAACTTTATTTATTATGATGGTCATTATTTCAAACAGGTGAAAGGGGTAGGTATGGGGTCTCCATTGGGACCACTTTATGCCAATACGGTTATGGCAGTGTGGAAGACCCAGTTTCTATTTAATTCCCTTTTTATGACCCATATAAAGCTGTATACTCGTTTTTAGATTATTTATTTTTTGCATGGGATGGACCTATAGACCTTATACCAGGGATTATTGACTATCTTAATGGTACCACTGAGTGTTTGGCTTTTTCATACCAAATGTGGGAGACAAGTTATAGCACATTTAGATGTTCTACTGACCAAGGACTTAGTGAGAGGGTATTTAAAATCTAATATTTATAGGAAGAAAACCTATTCAAATACATTTTTGCACTATTCTAGCAACTATCCTTTTTATGTTAAGAAGGCAATTGTTAAAGGCCAGATGGTGCAAGCTGCAAAGATGGTTACACAGGTAGATGAGTTTATGGAAGAATGTCAATTTATGGGTGGATGTTCCTTAACAGGGATTATCGTAGTACCCTAGTAGATTCAATAACATCTGAGGTTATTACTAGAAGAACATCTGTTTTTTATACCCCCCTGTTGAGAGAATGCCAGGGGTTGTCTGAGATGAATCAGAGTAAAGAAATGTCAGATATGGAAGGGGTTCTTCCTGCACAGGGTAGGGGTGGTACTAACTTTATTTCTAATATTGGAAGACCTATTGCCAGTGAAAGAATTGAAAATAATGCTTTTATTACTACTTTTACTAATGATAGTAGAGGTATTTTGAGAACCCTACACAAACATTGGGAGTTAATTTTAGGATACAGGGAAGTGAGTCGTGTTTTGGGCCCCTGCCCCAAAATAATATATAAAAGAGATAGGAACTTGAAGGATCAGTGTGATACTTTAAGTTGCAACAAGGACAGACAAAAACGTAGAATGAAAAAGTGTGGCATGTGCAACCAATGTAAATATATTTTAGAATGTGACCAAATTATTTTAGGTGATAAACACATATTAGTATTTTTGATCACTATAGTTGCTTTACCAAATGTGTGGTATATGCTACAAAGTGTTTGAATTGTCCTGCCTATTATATAGGCAAAACTGAATGTAAAATAAAGCAGCGGATATATGAATGCACCTATGATATTAATAGATGTAAAAATACAAATGCTATCTTTAGACATGTTAAACAATTTAAGGACCATGCCTTTGGGTTCATAGTATTAGAGCAAGTTAAGGTGAATCCTGGGGGGGGGGGGGGAGGGTCCTTGAAATATTTTATTAGAAAATAGGGAATATTGGTGGCAAAAATATATCTTAACACCTCTGTTCTACCTGGCATTTCAAGTATTTTAAAGATGAAAGTTTTTAATAGATGAAATAGGATGTTATTGTATGAGCTTGTACTATTTTGGTATGAAAATAGGTTATTAATATGCTAGGAAGGTTGGTTTGGGAAGCTGCTGGGGTGAAATATTTATATAATGGAATGTTAATTATTTGATTGTTGCTTTTAATTGTTTGATTGTTGTTACAATGCTTTTATATAAAAAGATCATATGACCATTTTACTTTGTCTGATGATGGCCAGATTTACCGGATGAAAGCGTTTGCCATTGTAATAAAAGTTGGTTTAATCCTAAGAGCTGACCTTTTTTTGTTTGTTTTATTAGACCTGCAGACTTGTTTGTAGAAGCATTGTGAGGTGAAACATTTAGAGACACCCCCTACCATCGCCAGACTAATAGTCTTAAAGAAAGGTTAAACTCTACATTAAAGACTATTCTTCTTCTTCTTCTTTTGGCTTTTCCCAATTAGGGGTTGCCACAGTGGATCACCTGTCTGCTCACGATATAGAAGTGGGTTGATATTCCCAGACAGACCCATTTTTTTCTCACACGTCATTTTTCAAGGGTCACATGAAAACCATGCTTGAGTCATAAGGGGAGAGAAATGTGCAGAAATTAGAAACTGTCATTTGTGCTAGCATGTCTGGCTGAAGGTTTTGTACATAAATTTCAGATTAACCTATGCATTACATGTCAGCATGACTAGCTATGATATTGTAAATAAGTTCTTACATGCTGATTTATAATCTCTGGGTACAGAATGTTTTAAGGACTTGAACAGTGTTCCTTTACATTTCTAGCTGCACATATTTGTGAAGAAGATTCTAACTGCAGATTGTCTCAGAATCAGATGATCTGCAAATGATGTCATCAGAATGTTGACAGTTGCTATGTGTTACTGTCAGAGGCTGAAAGACAGGAAGGAACTTTAATAAACAGCTGTTGGTTGATTTTCAAAATATGAAATGAAAATTAGAACTGGAACAGTTGTGACAGCTAAGCTAGTCTATAAAAGAGCCTGCTGAAGACAGTTAAGTCAGTTATCGATTGTTGTCAGTTAACAGCCAGTTATAGCAGTTGTCTGTTGTTCACAGTTGTACCGTGCAGTGGATACCCAAAAGGACTCACCAAGAACTGTAAGCCTGCCATTACTGTGTTTTAATAATATAGTTTAGATCAGGGCCAGTGTTCCTTAGATAGGAAAATTAAAACTAATCAGAGTTTTTCTAAATGTTGAATTTCTATCCTCCTGTATTTATTTCATTTTCCTGGCGAGTGAGTTCTGTTGTTTATTGGAAATTACTGTTTTATATTTTTAATCATTTTGCTCATTATTAAATATCTTTATTAACTTACATTGTGGCTGGTAAATCAATGTTTTCTTTAGTGATTTGAAAGGGCTTATACCTGCTTTGATATCTACCTGGGCCACTCCAAAAGCCTGGCTGCTTTAGGTCATTTGCTACTATTTGTTTTAATATCTAATTTTCATAATTGGACACCCCTTTAAAAGGGCATTTATGCTCTCTGATTGGTGGCAGCATGTTACCGTGTTATTTTGGGGAAGGGGGACACATGGAAATTTGTGTCAGGCTTTCCCAGAACTGTTTGGATGTGTGAGATTTATTTTTTTTAAGTGTGAGTGCATCAAGAGTTCTTAAACTGGGACACATTGTTCTGAAGTTTGTAATAAGGAGTTACATTAAGGGTGGACAGAAGTATACAGTCCAGTCACAAGTAATAGAGTATGTTCCTGTTGTGCTCTTAGGGGGGAAATTGTGAAATACTGCTCCTGTTTAAGTGACAGTCTTCTGATGGAATCAGTAGTAAGAACTGAAGCTTCTTAGCTACTGACCCAGGATATTAAGGGATGTCACATTATTGTTGGTGGTCAAGTGGGGTACTGACTGGATGTCGCAGTATGTTCTAGGAAATATGTCCCTGTATATGAGGTGCATGATGGTATGTTTTAGGGACTATGTCATTGTATATGAGGTACATTATGGTATGTTCTAGGGACTATGACCCTTTGTATAACATACATAATGATATGTTGCATCACCTTGCAGGTGATGCTGGTGAGGCTAATAAAACTTGAGTCACTTCTACTGCTGTACTCCTGGCTTCTAGTATGTACCCAGTGGAGCTTTGCTGGAATGGTGATTACAAGGTTCACATGGATACTGGATGTTTTGAATTAAGCTATTTGGAGGCAACACATGCAGGAACATTAGAGCTGCATTCATCTGCGAAGATGTTAGCTACAGCCATGGGGTTTAAGTGGGTGATGCCATTAGAAATAAGCTTGATTAAAAAAGTAGACTCCACAGCTTCCAAAGCAAAGTTTAATAACTGTGCAGTCCATTCGACTCAGCACAGCCCAGCCACAAAATTAGATAAAAATGGCCAAGTATCCCACACAAGTAAAACAGTTGTAATAAAATCCACAAGGTACACAAATTCAAGGTGAAGTGCTTTCACCTAACAAAGTGTCAGGCTTCTTCAGAACAGTTTAAACACATTCTAAGTCCTGATTATATAGGGATCCCAAATTCAAAAGAACCAATGACAATACTATTAATTAACTTGAGCATAAATTTAAAAAGACACATACTATTTCTTGACTAAAATAGGCAAACACACTTGAAAACATGTGCAGTTATATTGTAAAATGTATACAGAAACTAGGTTTCTTATAATAGTACACATCCATTACAGAATGCTATACTATGTATTATTTAGTAGAATCAATCCTCAGTGATTTGACAGAAAGCCACACATTTTATGAGGAGTAGCTCCACAATATGAGACAAAAATCTGGACATTCTGACAACATTTAAATCATTGAGAGGTTTGCATAATTAAATAATACCTTATGGCTGTCATTTGTTGACAAAGAAATCATTAGGTCATAATTACCTTTGCAGGATTTGATCTTATGCCTTAGTTCTTTGTTAAACCTACTGAAGCTGATTTAACATACTAGGAATTTGTTCTTTCTTTTGGACTTTCAGGGATTTGTTTCAAAACATGGCATTTTATTTGTGGTTAATAGGAACATAAGCTTCTTTGCAACAGTTGAGAATGGAGTAAAAACTCTGGGTATATGTGACTGTATTTGCTACAGGGTCATCAAGGGATGTGTGTTGGGGGCACTGTAGAAATAACTGAAATCACCACTGGATGCAAGGACATTGTACTGGTAGTAATTCTGTAAGATGGTTAGGTTAGGTATTGACCTGAACTTAATCCATGCTGTGAATAATACCATGCAGCTATATGATTTGACTAATGAGGGCTTGACAGTTGGTGGGGTGCAGACAGGTGCACTGTGTTTTGGCTAAGATTAGGTATGTTGACACCTGTGGTTGGTGGAGGTACTCTTAGATCAAGAGAATTTGCATTCATAAAGTCAAGGAAGCATTAAACATATTTTAATGTAGAGGTGCAGGACTGCCAGTTTTATGGAGGGGTAGTAGTTCCCTTTGAGCGATGTCTTTGAATAAATGGAAATTGACTGTATTTTGTTGGGCTATACTTAATGAGTTGCAGGTCTCATTGATGTGGTTCTATATTTGACCATAATGAGGTGTGTGGTCTTGGGGTCTATATTAGTTCGCTGAAAGTTCTTTTCAGCGAACACCTTTCCATCAACACCTATTCAATGAAAATCACTTCTGCGATTCCCTGAATTTACCAAGGGCAAAAAAAAAACAATTGCCCTACAACAAGACATAACCACAAACCACCTAAATCAAACGTGCCTGAGTGAGGGTCTTCACCTCCACGCCCCCAACTATATATACCAATTCCGAGATTGCACTACAGTGGGGAAAAGAGGCAAAATTGCGTGGTTGTCCAACTACTTCCTTGCCCTTGGTAAATTCAGTGAATTGCAGAAGTGACTTTCACTGAATAGGGGTCGACAGAAAGGTGTTCACTGAAAAGAACTTTCAGCAAATTAATATAGTCCTATAGTCTTGTATAATGAATGAATCCAAAGTCATTGTCCAGGTCATTTAGTCGAGAATTGATGATGTTTTGGGTAGAGACAGGCACACTACCACCAGAGTTTCTATTATCTACATTTGTAGGTCTAGATGAGTGGTAAGTGATAGGCAAGGCGGGAGGGAGTGGTGTCACTGCATTGGAACCAGGTTTCAGTGACGACACAAATATCTATGTTTTCTGGAGTGAGGAAAGCCTTGAGTGAGGGCACTTTCTTATTTAATCTGTTAATGATGAGCAGCTTTGTGCTGATATTTGCCAGATTCAGGTTTATATTCCTCAGGTTGTTAGTCTAAGTAAAGTGACATTATGTAAAAACAGGCACAATGTTGGTAGAGACCACAGCCATGGCCGGCTCATATAGTGCCTAGTGCTGTTCCCCAACCTGACGTCCCACTGGTCTAACATGAGGAACAAAGAAAAGGTCCATTATCCAACTTGGTACTTCTCACTTCTGTTGCAAGGACAAGTGCTAGGTCCTGTATACCCACCCCTCAACAAAGCTCCATTTGAAAAGTGATTCAAGTGGGCCAGAGAATTCATATTTCATGCTATTTATTAAATATTCCCCAGTGTTATCAGGGCCCAGTGATGCAGTATTTTCAGCCTTGGAAAGTGCATTGATGACCTGTTCTCTAGTAATGGCTGGGGGGAATTGTAGTATGCAGTATTTCCTTTAGACTATTGGGGGTGGGGGTGGGAGAAGAAATTTGACCTGAACCTGTCAACCAAAAGATGGCAGTGCCTCTGGTTCAGTGTGGGTGATACCACTTACAATAGGTTTTGTGCTTTGTTATATATTTCTCCTGAGGTTATGGACATAGCTAGTGAAAGCTATTTACTATCAGTTTGTCGATCGCACTGCGATTGACATTTGTGTAAAACACGAATGCCACAATGTCGAACCTTACAACTGTGAATGCAATACAGCATTCGTTGTTGTGAATTTCAACATTGTGATGCAGATCGCACTATAGTGGGGATCGGGAAATGTACCCTTTCCCTCACTATAGTGCAATCCCGGAATTTGTATATATAAGTAGCAGGGGGTGTGGGGGGTGCAGACCCCACATGGGGGGTGCAGGGGGGCTTGCTCCCCTGCAAACACATTCTTTATTGTGCAACGCACGGTACTGCTGTTACTAGAAGTGTGGCGACTGTTCAAAAATGTTGAATTCGACATTTACAATCATGTCATTCGACTTTTTTTTTCCTTCAATATTTTGATTTTTGCATTTTCGTTTTGGTAATATGCCAGTTCGCCATTGTACATTTCGTTCTAATGATAGTAAACTGTAGAAAGCTTTGTGGTTGCCCTTTGCCTGAGAAGCTATTTTTATCTTTAAATTTAGAAAAGAAAAGCAGGAGCACTGATACGATCCAATAAACTCTTCACAGTGGAATTCCAAAAAAATCTTCTGCGTACAATAAAAGATTTCTTTATTGCGATACAAAGTAAACTAACTGCACGAACAGACAACAGAGTAAAACACAGTGTAAATCAAGCGCTTTCACCCATACTATGACGGGCTTTTTCAAGATGAACCACAAGACAAACCCGGTGTGCTTATATCACACCATCAATTAAAAATCCAACAATTAGGAACCCATTAATGGCTTGAAGTTAAACAGTTCTATTTAAAGTGCTATATGCTTAAAAACAAAAATATTTGCAGATATTGTTCCATGCGGTGAAAAAATAAGATATGACAAATTCAATTCACAATTAATCAAATTACATTTTGATTAAAATGCTAAACATGTGTTATTAAAAACATAAAACTAGCACAAAAACCACGTGTTCAGAATTGTTAAAAGATGTGGTTTAAAAGTTAAAATAATTAACTTTATGGATTACTCGTCATAAAGTGTATCCTGGTGAACATAGTTGTTGTCAAAACAGATCACACGCTACTTGCATTCAACAACTGAATGTTGAATACTATAGAAAATAGTCTAAAGGTGCTAAAAGACGTAAAAACAGAGTGGTTTGAGAAAAAAATCATTTCATTATAACAAAAACTCTATATTAATGTAATGTGTATTTTGGTTAGTTTACTACACTGGAAATCTTTGTTCTATAGGGCCAGTAAAACTGGGAGTAATTCATGAATGGTGAAATATTGTGTATCAAACATCGTGTCAAATGAATAAAAAATATATTAATCATTAATTTATTAAAGATTAATTTATTAAATAAGTATGTTGTGGTCAAATAAATATAATGAATAAGTTATGAAGTTGTATAATAAATAGTATTAAGATAGTAATGTTAAAAATGTTAAAATTGTTAGAATGAACATTGTGCAAGCATGGGGAACATAAAAATGTATATATATGAACAAAGGGATAATGAACAATAGATGAAAAAATGTGCAAACCCATATTTAAAATATTGTAACTGATGGAATCTAACAATTCATTGAGTTGAACACCGTACCACAGTTTTAAAAACATTGTCCTTATAATCAAGAAAGATGAGGCAATAAAACTATTTAAACCACAATTGAATATGCATTTTGATTAATGTGATCATGCTATTTGACCCAAATGCTTGTATAAGTCTACAAACAATACAAAATTAAATTTTGTCAAATGAATAATTGTAAATAATTGTGATTACAGTTTTGCCCTTCTTAGTTTCAGGAGACTGGTGATGCTAATAGCTTCATTCAAACCCAGAGGTTTTGCTGCATTTAATCTTAACTGCCAGTTCAATTCTTTAAATTCTATTGTTGTCTCCCAGTCTCCACCTCTAGGGTTTAATGGTACTTGTTCAATGACAATAAATTTAAGTGTCATCTTAGGGCAGACTATTGAGTGTTTGTAAAATGCATTCGTATCTTTCTTTCTACGAATGTCATAGAGATGTTCGTAAATCCTCTTACGAAGCATTCTCTCTGATTTGCCTACGTAAAAGCTCTCACATTATTGACATACTCCTAAGTAAGTAATACCCTTAGAAGCACAATTGCAATACCCCACAGGTTTCAAGTTAAATTTTCTAGACTTAATGTAGTAAGCATTGGTGTTCATAATAAATGGACATTGCTTACAACAGTTACATTTGTGAGTACCTGTTAAACCACATTTATTCATAGTCCCTGGTGGTGGGTGTCTCTCAAACATGTTTTTAAGATTAGTGTTCCTTGCGTTAACAAATACAGGTTGTTTAGGTAACCATTTCTTCGTGTCATCATTTGATGTTAGGATAGACCAATATTTGCTAACTAAATTTTTTATTTTGTGGGTGTCATTGTTGAAAGTGCAACTAAAGGCAGTTTGAGAATTGGAGGTGTTAGTTTCCTCGTCAGACACTGAAGTGTGCTTTAGAACCAATTCGGATGCTGTACCTAACAAGGGACTATATAGGTCAGTTCTTTTCTGGAGCACTTCTTGGTACATTTCCTCTATTAATGGCTTCGGGTAACCTCTTTCCACAAATAATTTAGTCAACATTTGAACTTCCTTAAAAAACATAATATCAGTGTTGCACATTCAAATCTTTAAATTTAGCTTTTGTAGTATTAATTAATCCTCTTAGCTGCCTGTTTAGATTGGTCAGAAGGCTTTTAGTATGTTGGGTTTTGTTCCTCCTACAGTTGGCCAAGATGTTTTTCATTTGTTGTATCATTGATTGATACTGTGATTCCACCAGGGTGGCTTATCTTTTGAGTTTGTCTTATTCTTAATATGAGTGGGCACAGCTCACTCTATACAGATATCAAGATGGCTGTACAAAGATTTTGTAAATATCTCAGCATATGCTATTTTTTATCAGTTTTGGTGGTACTTGGAATTTATCCATGTTGTCACTTTATAGAGAAAAGTTAGCTTTGGAGTAGTTCCTAAAGGTTTTTGGTTTCTCTGAATCCCCAGATTAAATTTTTATTAAAAGCAATACTGCCTTATGGTCAGATCTGATGAGAGAAGACATTACATTGGGTGAGGAACATCACCACCCCCATGTTCATGAGTACAAGGTCAAGGATGTTTGTATCCTTGGTAGAAGAATGGACCAACTGTTCCAGGATGTTGGTATTAAAAAAGTTTAGGAATTGCTGGGCTTGTGCATTAGACGTAGTGTAGAATTTCCAATTTCCAGTCTATAGAGCGTAGTTAAGATCCCCCATGAATATCGTAATGGGTTGAACAGTGAGGGACTCATTGAAATAGGTAGTGTGGGTTTCCTGGGACATTGAGGGGGGACCTATCATAGGAAGTTACAAGGCTATTGGCCTTGAGGCCCTTATAAGCCTAGCTAAGAGTTTAGCCCATGTTTAGACAAGTCAGCACAGGTGGAATCCCAGGGATGTATTTTCTGTTTCCCATCCAGTTATCCAGGTTGCTCTTAAAAAGGGGTAAAGAGGTACTCTGCTTGATGTGGAGAGGGAGTCTATTCCATAGATGGAAGAGTCTCTAGGACACAAATCTGTCCTGCCAACAAGTCCTATTGATGTCACAGACCAATTTGAGGCTGCACGTGTGGGTTACTCGAGTAGAGCTTGAGTTGCAGATATGCAGCAATCCCATCAAAATGGGGTCTGAGATCACCATGTTTGGCAGACAGAGGTCACCTTTGAGGAGTCTGTATGAAACTGAGTAGAGAGACAGGGCTTTTAGCCTATCTGTGTATGGTAGATTTTTGAGGCCCTGGATTCTCCTGGTGAGGAACCTCTGTGGTCTCTCCAGCTGCTGCATGTGTTTTGCGAGGTACATGCCAAACAGGGCATTGTACTCAATAATGGGCCTTATAAGGGAATAATACAGGGATGTTATGACCTTCTAGTCCCTGAATGAGATACCCTTACTTATGAGGTGGGCCATGTAGAAAGCTTTCCATAGAATGGAAGCAACATGGTAGTTAAAAGTCAGGTTGCTATCAACCTGGGTGCCCAAATCCCTCACAACTGACTGCATGCTTAGGACATTGTTATCAATGTGATAATTTGAGGGGACATCACTCTCCCTAAAGGGGATGATGATGCATTTCTTGGTATTCAGCTTGAAGTCATGTTTCTGGCACCAGTCATTTGTTTGAGTGAGACCCTCTTGGAGGATGTCCACATCATTAGGGGAATAGATGACAGCGCCCAGCTTGCAGTCATCTCCAAACATGGTCAGCCATATCCCACTGAACCCACAGACATCGCCAATATCCTGGCAGACAGGTTCAATGCAAACTTCTCCACCCCAAAAGAGCAAGTATCTATCCCGGCAGAGGGCTGCTTCCCAAACATCTCTGATGCTCAGGTGAAGGCTGCCCTCTCCAAAGCAAAAAACACTGCTTCCATGGGACCAGATGGCATCCCAGGTTGCGTCCTACATGAACTCCAAGAGGAACTAATCCCTCAAATAAAACAGCTATACAATCTCAGCCTCACTACAGGATATGTGCCCACAGAATGGCGTACAGCAACAGTGGTCCCACTCCACAAAGGTGGAGCCTCTACGGACCCTGGAAACTATCGCCCCATAAGCCTGACTAGCTTAGTCTGCAAGGCTATGGAGAGGATCATCATGGAGCTCATAAACAAAGACATTGGGGACCTACAGACACTAGATCCTACCCAGTTTGGCTTTGTCAAGGGCAGATCCTGCCTTTTGAACCTGGTTGACTTCTTCAAAACAGTCACCAAAGCCATAGATGAAGGAAAGGTAGTTCATACAGCCTATCTGGACCTTGCAAAAGCATTTGACACAATACCCCACTCGGGCATCATAGATAAGCTATCCAGCTTAAATATAAACCCCTATGTCACAAGATGGGTCGCAAACTGGCTCAAAGACAGAACCCACAGAGTGAGAGTTGCTGGAGCCATGTCAGACTTGAAACCGGTCACAAGTGGCATCCCACAGGGTTCTGTCCTGGGACCACTCTTGTTCGCTATATACTTTTCCGAGGTACAGGCAAACGTGGGAGGACTATGGCTCACCAAGTTCGCAGACGACTGCAAACTGGGCGCCATAATCAACTCTCCAGCTGACACAAACATCCTTCAAAAAGGTCTCACAGAGACAGATAACTGGTGCCAGCACCATGGTTTAAATCTAAATGCCAAAAAATGCATAGTCATACCCTTTGGCAAAAACAATGTGCCCACAAATTACCACATAGGCGGAAACCCATTATGTACAGAGAAAGTTATTAGGGACCTGGGGACCCAAGTTGACAGCAATCTCTCCTTTGAAAACCACATTGCCAAAGTGGTTAGAAAGACCTTCTACATAGCCCACCTCATCACGAAGAGTTTCACATCTAGATCAAGAGAGGTAATCATGCCCCTTTATTCATCCCTCATCAGGCCCATCATAGAATACAATGCCCCTTTTGGGATGTACCTTACCCGACACCTGCAGCAATTAGAAAGACCCCAAAAGTATCTCACCAAGAGGATCAAGGGTCTCAAACAGATGCCATATGCTGCTCGGTTAAAAAACTCCAGCTCTACTCAGTTGCATACCACCTACTTCGAGGCGATCTATGCCTGACATACAAAGCTATGTCAAATCCAGAATTAATGGACATGCTCCACCTCAGTAAATCTAAATCCCTTAGAGCCACACACTCGAGGGACTTGAACCTCAGCACAGAAATAAATAGAACTTGCTGGAGGGACAGGTTCATAACCCAGAGGCTCCCTTCGCTCTGGAATAGAATTCCAGTTCATGTGAGGTAGAGCATTTCACTGAATCTCTTCAAGAAGAATCTGGATAGGTGGATGGGGGATCGTAGGTTTGTCCCAGGGATTACTCCCGTGTCACTATTAGACAGAGGCACAGTAAACTAAACCTTAAAAAGGGCACGGTATACTCAAATCAAGGGGTGGCGTAAGCCATACAGAATCGGGCTAGGCTTATAATTGCCCCAGGGCAGATAGCCTAGTATGAACCTATGAACCTATGAACTGGTTTTGGTCTGCACCTCAGAAAAGTATATCCTGAATAACAGAGGCCCCAAGCTCAAACCCTGGTGTACATTGCTCATTACAGGTCTACTGGTTAAGGTGGCTTCCCCTATTTTGACTAGGTGGGTTCTATCAGTGAGCCAGTTAGCTACCCATCTGTTAACATACAGGTTGATGCCTAGTTGAGAGAGTTTATCTATTATGCCCAAGTGGGGAATAGTGCTGAAGGCTTTGGCCAGGTCAGTGTAGGTGGTGTGCACTGTCTTCCCCTCGTCCATGGCTTTGGTGACTGTCTCAAAGAAGTCAACAAAATTTAACCAACATGACCTCCCCTTGAGAAAGCCAAATTGTGTGGGATCAATTGTTTGGAGGTTGCCAATGTCCTTGTTAATGAGGTCCATGATAATGAACAGGGCAGCTTGCGTCGATCAGAGAGGATACAGAACAAGAGGAAGAATCCTTCCAATTACGAATATGTGGACTTCACCTGCATTCCGGTGAGGAAACAGATAATAGCTTCTTATTCCAGGGGCAAACATCACCAGAACTGGTAGGTGATGTTAATGAGTTCAAAATGTATCAGTTAGTCCAAAAAACTACTAGTGATTTTAATATCTATAATTACAGTAGTTACGAACTTCAGTACACGCTGATTTGTTTAGCAAGGGGCTAAACTTTGTTCCTACTAGGAGGGTTGTAATTACTAATGTCATTATTGATTTAGAATTATTTACAAGGAGGCTGAATCTAGCTTTGTTTTTTCATGGGTCTACCTCTTTGAGGAATAACTGCAACAATCTTAGACTGCCAAGTACTTTTAATCCTGATTTACACCCTATGTTAAAAGTGTTTGAACAAATTTGTGAAATGGATTTTAGACATTTATTAACTTGCCCTTGTGGTCAGTATGAATCTAATTTAACATCTGAACAGACTTTTGATGGATTAGTTAAAAAGTAGGGGTGAACTAAGACTGATGAAACCAGATAAGGGTGGAGTCTTAATTGTTATGAATCAAGTGGATTATAATCAACATTTATTGCAGTTATTATATGATGATACATACGTTGAAGCTTCAATTAATGAGATTAATATTTCATACAAATATTTCATACGAGAAAATTTATTATTTTTTGCATTCATTTTGGATACAAGAACTTATACCAGCAAGAGGTCTGCACGGCTGGCATTATTGGGGGCTTTTAGTGGTCATTATGAAATATAGTTATTGCACAGGGAGGAAGCCCCACACTCAGCATTTCTCTCATGTCAAAAGACTAGAAATGTTGTGAACACTTATTACAAAAGCAAAGGTAAGATATCAGATTTTGCAAGTGAAATCATTCAAACCTCCAGGCTCTGTTGGATTTCCATGTGAGCTTTGCTGCAATCTCCTACCTAGGGTGATCAGGTTATTATGGTAAACACATGCTGTTATAATAGCTATATGTGTATGTCCTCCCTCAGGAAGTAGACATTGATATTCATTATCCATAAGTCAAAGAATGCTGTGGCAACACCAGGGCCCATCTCAGTGTTGAACAGAGACCATAAGCTATACCTAGTGATTTGAGCCAGCAGAATAAAGCTGTGTTTGGTAACAGGTTATCTGGATTTAGATAAAGCATTCAGCATCATATCATGACCTTTTCTATTCTTGGTCTTAAGGCATTATAATGTTCTAGAAGAGTTAGACAGGGCTTTAAAGAGACTCTATGCAGATATGAGGGTGATACCAAAAGTGGGATACTTCCTCTCCAAACCCTTTATGCATAAAGAGTGGAATGACATACAGCTGTCATCAGGCTCCTCTCCTCTTTGCACTTGCAAGTGAGCCACTGGTTTCTTTAATCTGGTGGAAAAAACCATCAGCAAGAAATCATAGAGGGGAGTAGAATGAACACAGCTTTTTTTCACATATTATTCCGCGGTGGTGCAGTGGTAGCATTGTTGCCTCACAGCAAGAGGTTCTCCCGTTCGATTCTCGGCTTGGGTTGGGAGTGCCTTCTTTGTGGAGTCTGCATGTCCTCCACGTGGTCGAGTGGGTGTTCGAAAGACATGTGTTGAATGGGTGTGCCTTCGTTGAAGGCTGGGCGTCAGGCTGGCAACTCGACACCATAAAAACCAACTGCCAATCATTAGCGGACTGGAGTTCCACTGTGGCGACCCCTAACCGGGAAAAGCTGAAAGACAAGCAACAACATCTGACACAGTGGTGCAGCAATTAGTGTTGTTGCCTCACAGCAAGACATTCTCTTGTTTGATCCACAGTCAGGGTGCCTACTGTATGGAGTCTGCATGTCCTCTCTGAATTTTTTTTTTTCCGGTTTCCTGCCACACCCCAAAGACATGCAGTAGGTGAACATTGTAAACTAACCATAGGTGTGAGTGTGCATGCATGTGAGTTGTATGGAGGAACAAATGCAGCAGGGCTAGCCACCCAGTGGTGTGAACCTTGGTTCTAGATGATTGTCACTGTTGAAGTGAAACACCAATCCCATGTGGAAAAATGGGAAAAAGGGGTTGTGGATGGATGGATGGATGGATGGATGGATGGATGGATGGATGGATGGATGGATAGGTGGATGGATAGGTGGATGGGTGGATGGATGGATGGATGGATGGATTGATGGATGGGTAGGTGGGTGGATGGAGGGTCGATGGAGGGAGGGATGGATGGATGGATGGATGGATGGATGGATGGATGGACGGATCTGGTATTGATCCCTGAATATCTCACTCTCACTTTCCTTAATATCTGAGAAATACTAATCGCTATTGGGTGATATTAGGTTATGTAATAAATGCAAACAAACCTGTGACTTAACTCGTCATTCCTGCACCAGCATGACTTCAGCATATTTTGCTCAGGATGTGAGTGAGTTTCATTACTGAGAGTCAGAAGTCTCTGGTAATGCAAATTGAATGAAACAATTCACTCTTGCTTTGCTTTATTTATTTAAAACCCATTACTGCGGTGGTCATGCTGCAGTAGCATTGTCACCTCACAGTAAGATGTTGTCCTGTTCGATTCTCAGCTAGAGCGTCTTCTGTGTGGAGACATGCGTGAATGGGCGTACCTTCGTTGAAGGTTGTGCATCAGAACCGGCAACATGGCATGTAAAAAATCTACTGCCAATCATTAGCGGACCGGAGTTCCGCTGTGGCGACCCCTAACCGGGAAAAGCCGTAAGCCACAACATTTGCATTTGATGGCCAGGATAACCAAATGGCCACAGCTCATTGTCAATAGAATATATTAGGACCAAAGCTTCACAAAGTATTACAGCAAGCGGTAGACTGATGGAATTTAAAGGAAGTGCAGTTTTGTTTATGGGGAGTATATTTAGCAATTTGCATTTGTAACTGTGGGAGAAGTCTGATATTGAAGAATGCAGAAATGTCAAATTCCAACTGGAGAAGGAAGTCAGAGAAAAACATAGAGCTTTCAGAATTCAGGGTAAAGAAAAGAGTTTGACTATTAATTGCTAAAATGCATAACCTGACTTTCCAAAATGCAGAAAAATAATGCCTGAAACACAGAAGAGTTATAACATTAAAACTTACCCCAACATTCCAAAATGCAGAAAAAAAATTCCCATAGTACAGAAGAGTAATAACATTACCTTTAAGCAATTTTTGCAGAGCTGCAAGCCCCTTTACACTCAATAATGTGGGGTATAAGCCCCCACAGACCCTAAACTTATATATACCAACTTGAAGAAGGGAGAAATCTCCCAAAAGAAGGGAATCATTGTTGGCACACACTTAGAAATCACACCACCAATGATTTCCAATGGAAAACACTGAATGGCATTATGTTTCTTGGCATTTTTTCCCTCAGGCAACTAAAACTGGAGGAATTTCACTTCAATCACCTGTAGAGATGCTAAAGAAGTGGGCTGGAAAAGAAAAAGCTTTAACACTGTCACTGATTTGTGTATTTGAATGTTTACTAAGGGACAGATGAAATGGTATTTACTTAAATGTAGAATTTTATTTATGTCTAGTTGTTTTAGTGGTGTTGGTGAGAACATTTACAAGATAAGATATATAACCCCTTTTAGGTAACTCTAAGTAGAAAGGGATGAAAAGATATGAAGGGAACCAATAACTGGGAAGGAGACAGGAAGTGATCATGATACAAGGGATTATGTAAAGGGACTGTGACAGTGATAAGAAGTTTTTAGCAATTCATGTAGCAAACACAGCATTTCCATGATGGTAGTTTGATTTGCAGACTTCAATATGTTTTTGATAGTGGGGACATAAGTCTGTTGTTAGGAAGTACATTTACATCATGTTATGGTCAGTGGGCTATTTGTGGGGTTATACAGGATTTTTGTGGGCATTTTGTTTTTTTGAAAAATGATTACTATATTTAGCAGTTCCACATAGGTGAGACTTTGGAGTATTAGAGAGCAGTGCATTCCTTTGCTTAGGTTAAGTGCAGAGTTTGTCATGTTGTACTGATTACGTTTTTCTATTTAGGCTGTTTTAAGTTTATAAAAATTGAGGTGGCACACTGAAGGCTGAGAAGCATACTGCGATGGAGGCTTGCTTTGTAAGATAGCATTTAACTCTATATAGTCGGACAGCTTTTAGAGTCAGTATTTGAAACTATATTATGAGTAATATGATCAAATTTGATTTTTAGGTTGATTGTCACACCTACTGCTTTTTATTATGATGTACAACTTTAACAAACGTCTCATTATTTGGAAGAATAAGTTCATAGGTGAATACTAGGCTAATTGTCCTAAAAGGCCAATTTAATCCTAGCCAGCCTCCTAAGTTCAGAATCAAACCATGTACCTGTGAGATAAAGACCTTAACCATTATGCTAACCTCTCTCATCAGAAGAGATTACTGTTGTTAGAATACTGTGCTGGTGAATTTCTCAACAGCAGTATTTCTGGTTTTATATGTATTAAAGAGTAAGCCAATCGTTTTTTTGTTTGTTTGTTTGTTTTTTAATTGGTGAAAGATTTGCAGTTTAAGTTGAGTTAAGCAAGGGAATTGCTGTAGATTAGAAGGGATGAGTCATATGCATTCTGAATGAATGTTGCTGGATGTAAAGCTTCATGCATATTACTGACACATATTGACATATATTAAATATAAATTGACTTGCAATGACTAACCACGGTTTTGAGAGGGTGTTTGTTCATCGTATACCTTGTGCGCTGTTGGAGAGGTAGTTTTTGAACAACAAAAAGTAAATTGGTATACTGAAGCAATACCTTTATCTGCACTTTTTTTTTTCAAAAAAATACAGTACTTAAATTGATTTTAACTGTGTTGCAGGAATATTAACTGAATTGGAAGTTAGTCAGTGTTTGCTGAATTTTGTTATTTGCTAGTAATTACAGGTGTGGGGATAGCCACATTCTTTGATTTCCTGTCCTTGCCTATTTAAGTGGTACAGTGTGAAATATTTTCTGCTTAAAAACCTCAGCTTTGGCCGGCTAAGAACTTGCTGTATTCAACTGGATGTATAAGAGAATTTAAGTACCTTTATCTGCACTTTTTTTTCAAAAAATACAGTATTTAAATTGATTTTAACTGTGTTTCAGGAATATTAACTGAACTGGAAGTTAGTCAGTGTTTGCTGAATTTTGTTATTTGCTAGTAATTACAGGTGTGGGGGTAGCCACATTCTTTGATTTCCTGTCCTTGCCTATTTAAGTGGTACAGTGTGAAATATTTTCTGCTTAAAAACCTCAGCTTTGGCCGGCTAAGAACTTGCTGTATTCAACTGGACGTATAAGAGAATTTAAATACCTTTATCTGCACTTTTTTTCCAAAAAATACAGTATTTAAATTGATTTTAACTGTGTTGCAGGAATATTAACTGAACTGGAAGTTAGTCAGTGTTTGATGAATTTTGTTATTTGCTAGTAATTACAGGTGTGGGGTAGCCACATTCTTTGATTTCCTGTCCTTGCCTATTTAAGTGGTACAGTGTGAAATATTTTCTGCTTAAAACCTCAGCTTTGGCTGGCTAAGAACTTGCTGTATTCAACTGGATGTATAAGAGAATTTATTTACCTTTATCTGCACTTTTTTTTCAAAAAATACAGTATTTAAATTGATTTTAACTGTGTTGCAGGAATATTAACTGAACTGGAAGTTAGTCAGTGTTTGCTGAATTTTGTTATTTGCTAGTAATTACAGGTGTGGGGGTAGCCACATTCTTTGATTTCCTGTCCTTGCCTATTTAAGTGGTACAGTGTGAAATATTTTCTGCTTAAAACCTCAGCTTTGGCTGGCTAAGAACTTGCTGTATTCAACTGGATGTATAAGAGAATTTAAGTACCTTTATCTGCACTTTTGTTTTTCAAAAAATACAGTATTTAAATTGATTTTAACAGTGCTCAGGAATATTAACTGAACTGGAAGTTAGTCAGTGTTTGCTGAATTTTGTTATTTGCTAGTAATTACAGGTGTGGGGTAGCCACATTCTTTGATTTCCTGTCCTTGCCTATTTAAGTGGTACAGTGTGAATATTTTCTGCTTAAAAACCTCAGCTTTGGCCGGCTAAGAACTTGCTGTATTCAACTGGATGTATAAGAGAATTTAAGTACCTTTATCTGCACTTTTTTTTCAAAAAATACAGTATTTAAATTGATTTTAACTGTGTTGCAGGAATATTAACTGAACTGGAAGTTAGTCAGTGTTTGCTGAATTTTGTTATTTGCTAGTAATTACAGGTGTGGGGGTAGCCACATTCTTTGATTTCCTGTCCTTGCCTATTTAAGTGGTACAGTGTGAAATATTTTCTGCTTAAAACCTCAGCTTTGGCCGGCTAAGAACTTGCTGTATTCAACTGGACGTATAAGAGAATTTATACCTTTATCTGCACTTTTTTCACCAAAAATACAGTATTTAAATTGATTTTAACTGTGTTGCAGGAATATTAACTGAACTGGAAGTTAGTCAGTGTTTGATGAATTTTGTTATTTGCTAGTAATTAAAGGTGTGGGGTAGCCACATTCTTTGATTTCCTGTCCTTGCCTATTTAAGTGGTACAGTGTGAAATATTTTCTGCTTAAAACCTCAGCTTTGGCTGGCTAAGAACTTGCTGTATTCAACTGGACGTATAAGAGAATTTAATACCTTTATCTGCACTTTTTTTTCAAAAAAATACAGTATTTAAATTGATTTTAACTGTGTTGCAGGAATATTAACTGAACTGGAAGTTAGTCAGTGTTTGCTGAATTTTGTTATTTGCTAGTAATTACAGTTGTGGGTAGCCACATTCTTTGATTTCCTGTCCTTGCCTATTTAAGTGGTACAGTGTGAAATATTTTCTGCTTAAAAACCTCAGCTTTGGCCGGCTAAGAACTTGCTGTATTCAACTGGACGTATAAGAGAATTTAAGTACCTTTATCTGCACTTTTTTTCAAAAAATACAGTATTTAAATTGATTTTAACTGTGTTGCAGGAATATTAACTGAACTGGAAGTTAGTCAGTGTTTGATGAATTTTGTTATTTGCTAGTAATTACAGGTGTGGGGGTAGCCACATTCTTTGATTTCCTGTCCTTGCCTATTTAAGTGGTACAGTGTGAATATTTTCTGCTTAAAAACCTCAGCTTTGGCCGGCTAAGAACTTGCTGTATTCAACTGGATGTAAAA
>NC_056740.1:485240217-485256271 GCF_019279795.1 Protopterus annectens | reverse complement strand
AGCTTTGGCCGGCTAAGAACTTGCTGTATTCAACTGGACGTATAACAGAATTTAAGTACCTTTATCTGCACTTTTTTTCAAAAAATACAGTATTTAAATTGATTTTAACTGTGTGTTGCAGGAATATTAAGTGAACTGGAAGTTAGTCAGTGTTTGCTGAATTTTGTTATTTGCTAGTAATTACAGGTGTGGGGGTAGCCACATTCTTTGATTTCCTGTCCTTGCCTATTTAAGTGGTACAGTGTGAAATATTTTCTGCTTAAAAACCTCAGCTTTGCAGGCTAAGAACTTGCTGTATTCAACTGGATGTATAAGAGAATTTAAGTACCTTTATCTGCACTTTTATTTCAAAAAATACAGTATTTAAATTGATTTTAACTGTGTGTTGCAGGAATATTAAGTGAACTGGAAGTTAGTCAGTGTTTGCTGAATTTTGTTATTTGCTAGTAATTACAGGTGTGGGGGTAGCCACATTCTTTGATTTCCTGTCCTTGCCTATTTAAGTGGTACAGTGTGAAATATTTTCTGCTTAAAAACCTCAGCTTTGGCCGGCTAAGACATTGCTGTATTCAACTGGACGTATAAGAGAATTTAAGTACCTTTATCTGCACTATTTTCAAAAAATACAGTATTTAAATTGATTTTAACTGTGTGTTGCAGGAATATTAAGTGAACTGGAAGTTAGTCAGTGTTTGCTGAATTTTGTTATTTGCTAGTAATTACAGGTGTGGGGTAGCCACATTCTTTGATTTCCTGTCCTTGCCTATTTAAGTGGTACAGTGTGAAATATTTTCTGCTTAAAAACCTCAGCTTTGGCTGGCTAAGAACTTGCTGTATTCAACTGGACGTATAAGAGAATTTAAGTACCTTTATCTGCACTTTTTTTCAAAAAATACAGTATTTAAATTGATTTTAACTGTGTGTTGCAGGAATATTAAGTGAACTGGAAGTTAGTCAGTGTTTGCTGAATTTTGTTATTTGCTAGTAATTACAGGTGTGGGGGTAGCCACATTCTTTGATTTCCTGTCCTTGCCTATTTAAGTGGTACAGTGTGAAATATTTTCTGCTTAAAGCCTCAGCTTTGGCGGCTAAGAACTTGCTGTATTCAACTGGACGTATAAGAGAATTTAAGTACCTTTATCTGCACTTTTTTTCAAAAAATACAGTATTTAAATTGATTTTAACTGTGTGTTGCAGGAATATTAAGTGAACTGGAAGTTAGTCAGTGTTTGCTGAATTTTGTTATTTGCTAGTAATTACAGGTGTGGGGGTAGCCACATTCTTTGATTTCCTGTCCTTGCCTATTTAAGTGGTACAGTGTGAAATATTTTCTGCTTAAAAACCTCAGCTTTGGCCGGCTAAGAACTTGCTGTATTCAACTGGACGTATAAGAGAATTTAAGTACCTTTATCTGCACTTTTTTCAAAAAATACAGTATTTAAATTGATTTTAACTGTGTGTTGCAGGAATATTAAGTGAACTGGAAGTTAGTCAGTGTTTGCTGAATTTTGTTATTTGCTAGTAATTACAGGTGTGGGGGTAGCCACATTCTTTGATTTCCTGTCCTTGCCTATTTAAGTGGTACAGTGTGAAATATTTTCTGCTTAAAAACCTCAGCTTTGGCCGGCTAAGAACTTGCTGTATTCAACTGGACGTATAAGAGAATTTAAGTACCTTTATCTGCACTTTTTTCAAAAAATACAGTATTTAAATTGATTTTAACTGTGTGTTGCAGGAATATTAAGTGAACTGGAAGTTAGTCAGTGTTTGCTGAATTTTGTTATTTGCTAGTAATTACAGGTGTGGGGTAGCCACATTCTTTGATTTCCTGTCCTTGCCTATTTAAGTGGTACAGTGTGAAATATTTTCTGCTTAAAAACCTCAGCTTTGGCCGGCTAAGAACTTGCTGTATTCAACTGGACGTATAAGAGAATTTAAGTACCTTTATCTGCACTTTTTTTCAAAAAAATACAGTATTTAAATTGATTTTAACTGTGTGTTGCAGGAATATTAAGTGAACTGGAAGTTAGTCAGTGTTTGCTGAATTTTGTTATTTGCTAGTAATTACAGGTGTGGGGGTAGCCACATTCTTTGATTTCCTGTCCTTGCCTATTTAAGTGGTACAGTGTGAAATATTTTCTGCTTAAAAACCTCAGCTTTGGCCGGCTAAGAACTTGCTGTATTCAACTGGACGTATAAGAGAATTTAAGTACCTTTATCTGCACTTTTTTCAAAAAATACAGTATTTAAATTGATTTTAACTGTGTGTTGCAGGAATATTAAGTGAACTGGAAGTTAGTCAGTGTTTGCTGAATTTTGTTATTTGCTAGTAATTACAGGTGTGGGGGTAGCCACATTCTTTGATTTCCTGTCCTTGCCTATTTAAGTGGTACAGTGTGAAATATTTTCTGCTTAAAAACCTCAGCTTTGGCGGCTAAGAACTTGCTGTATTCAACTGGACGTATAAGAGAATTTAAGTACCTTTATCTGCACTTTTTTTTCAAAGCAATACAGTATTTAAATTGATTTTAACTGTGTGTTGCAGGAATATTAAGTGAACTGGAAGTTAGTCAGTGTTTGCTGAATTTTGTTATTTGCTAGTAATTACAGGTGTGGGGTAGCCACATTCTTTGATTTCCTGTCCTTGCCTATTTAAGTGGTACAGTGTGAAATATTTTCTGCTTAAAAACCTCAGCTTTGGCTGGCTAAGAACTTGCTGTATTCAACTGGACGTATAAGAGAATTTAAGTACCTTTATCTGCACTTTTTTTCAAAAAATACAGTATTTAAATTGATTTTAACTGTGTGTTGCAGGAATATTAAGTGAACTGGAAGTTAGTCAGTGTTTGCTGAATTTTGTTATTTGCTAGTAATTACAGGTGTGGGGGTAGCCACATTCTTTGATTTCCTGTCCTTGCCTATTTAAGTGGTACAGTGTGAAATATTTTCTGCTTAAAAACCTCAGCTTTGGCCGGCTAAGAACTTGCTGTATTCAACTGGACGTATAAGAGAATTTAAGTACCTTTATCTGCACTTTTTTTCAAAAAATACAGTATTTAAATTGATTTTAACTGTGTGTTGCAGGAATATTAAGTGAACTGGAAGTTAGTCAGTGTTTGCTGAATTTTGTTATTTGCTAGTAATTACAGGTGTGGGGTAGCCACATTCTTTGATTTCCTGTCCTTGCCTATTTAAGTGGTACAGTGTGAAATATTTTCTGCTTAAAAACCTCAGCTTTGGCCGGCTAAGAACTTGCTGTATTCAACTGGACGTATAAGAGAATTTAAGTACCTTTATCTGCACTTTTTTTTCAAAAAATACAGTATTTAAATTGATTTTAACTGTGTGTTGCAGGAATATTAAGTGAACTGGAAGTTAGTCAGTGTTTGCTGAATTTTGTTATTTGCTAGTAATTACAGGTGTGGGGTAGCCACATTCTTTGATTTCCTGTCCTTGCCTATTTAAGTGGTACAGTGTGAAATATTTTCTGCTTAAAAACCTCAGCTTTGGCCGGCTAAGAACTTGCTGTATTCAACTGGACGTATAAGAGAATTTAAGTACCTTTATCTGCACTTTTTTCAAAAAAATACAGTATTTAAATTGATTTTAACTGTGTGTTGCAGGAATATTAAGTGAACTGGAAGTTAGTCAGTGTTTGCTGAATTTTGTTATTTGCTAGTAATTACAGGTGTGGGGGTAGCCACATTCTTTGATTTCCTGTCCTTGCCTATTTAAGTGGTACAGTGTGAAATATTTTCTGCTTAAAAACCTCAGCTTTGGCTGGCTAAGAACTTGCTGTATTCAACTGGACGTATAAGAGAATTTAAGTACCTTTATCTGCACTTTTTTTCAAAAAAATACAGTATTTAAATTGATTTTAACTGTGTGTTGCAGGAATATTAAGTGAACTGGAAGTTAGTCAGTGTTTGCTGAATTTTGTTATTTGCTAGTAATTACAGGTGTGGGGTAGCCACATTCTTTGATTTCCTGTCCTTGCCTATTTAAGTGGTACAGTGTGAAATATTTTCTGCTTAAAAACCTCAGCTTTGGCCGGCTAAGAACTTGCTGTATTCAACTGGACGTATAAGAGAATTTAAGTACCTTTATCTGCACTTTTTTTCAAAAAATACAGTATTTAAATTGATTTTAACTGTGTGTTGCAGGAATATTAAGTGAACTGGAAGTTAGTCAGTGTTTGCTGAATTTTGTTATTTGCTAGTAATTACAGGTGTGGGGGTAGCCACATTCTTTGATTTCCTGTCCTTGCCTATTTAAGTGGTACAGTGTGAAATATTTTCTGCTTAAAACCTCAGCTTTGGCTGGCTAAGAACTTGCTGTATTCAACTGGACGTATAAGAGAATTTAAGTACCTTTATCTGCACTTTTTTTTCAAAAAATACAGTATTTAAATTGATTTTAACTGTGTGTTGCAGGAATATTAAGTGAACTGGAAGTTAGTCAGTGTTTGCTGAATTTTGTTATTTGCTAGTAATTACAGGTGTGGGGTAGCCACATTCTTTGATTTCCTGTCCTTGCCTATTTAAGTGGTACAGTGTGAAATATTTTCTGCTTAAAAACCTCAGCTTTGGCTGGCTAAGAACTTGCTGTATTCAACTGGACGTATAAGAGAATTTAAGTACCTTTATCTGCACTTTTTTCAAAAAAATACAGTATTTAAATTGATTTTAACTGTGTGTTGCAGGAATATTAAGTGAACTGGAAGTTAGTCAGTGTTTGCTGAATTTTGTTATTTGCTAGTAATTACAGGTGTGGGGGTAGCCACATTCTTTGATTTCCTGTCCTTGCCTATTTAAATGGTACAGTGTGAAATATTTTCTGCTTAAAAACCTCAGCTTTGGCTGGCTAAGAACTTGCTGTATTCAACTGGACATATAAGAGAATTTAAGTACCTTTATCTGCACTTTTTTTCAAAAAAATACAGTATTTAAATTGATTTTAACTGTGTGTTGCAGGAATATTAAGTGAACTGGAAGTTAGTCAGTGTTTGCTGAATTTTGTTATTTGCTAGTAATTACAGGTGTGGGGGTAGCCACATTCTTTGATTTCCTGTCCTTGCCTATTTAAGTGGTACAGTGTGAAATATTTTCTGCTTAAAAACCTCAGCTTTGGCCGGCTAAGAACTTGCTGTATTCAACTGGACGTATAAGAGAATTTAAGTACCTTTATCTGCACTTTTTTTCAAAAAATACAGTATTTAAATTGATTTTAACTGTGTGTTGCAGGAATATTAAGTGAACTGGAAGTTAGTCAGTGTTTGCTGAATTTTGTTATTTGCTAGTAATTACAGGTGTGGGGGTAGCCACATTCTTTGATTTCCTGTCCTTGCCTATTTAAGTGGTACAGTGTGAAATATTTTCTGCTTAAAAACCTCAGCTTTGGCCGGCTAAGAACTTGCTGTATTCAACTGGACGTATAAGAGAATTTAAGTACCTTTATCTGCACTTTTTTTTCAAAAAAATACAGTATTTAAATTGATTTTAACTGTGTGTTGCAGGAATATTAAGTGAACTGGAAGTTAGTCAGTGTTTGCTGAATTTTGTTATTTGCTAGTAATTACAGGTGTGGGGGTAGCCACATTCTTTGATTTCCTGTCCTTGCCTATTTAAGTGGTACAGTGTGAAATATTTTCTGCTTAAAAACCTCAGCTTTGGCCGGCTAAGAACTTGCTGTATTCAACTGGACGTATAAGAGAATTTAAGTACCTTTATCTGCACTTTTTTTCAAAAAATACAGTATTTAAATTGATTTTAACTGTGTGTTGCAGGAATATTAAGTGAACTGGAAGTTAGTCAGTGTTTGCTGAATTTTGTTATTTGCTAGTAATTACAGGTGTGGGGGTAGCCACATTCTTTGATTTCCTGTCCTTGCCTATTTAAGTGGTACAGTGTGAAATATTTTCTGCTTAAAAACCTCAGCTTTGGCCGGCTAAGAACTTGCTGTATTCAACTGGACGTATAAGAGAATTTAAGTACCTTTATCTGCACTTTTTTCAAAAAATACAGTATTTAAATTGATTTTAACTGTGTGTTGCAGGAATATTAAGTGAACTGGAAGTTAGTCAGTGTTTGCTGAATTTTGTTATTTGCTAGTAATTACAGGTGTGGGGTAGCCACATTCTTTGATTTCCTGTCCTTGCCTATTTAAGTGGTACAGTGTGAAATATTTTCTGCTTAAAAACCTCAGCTTTGGCCGGCTAAGAACTTGCTGTATTCAACTGGACATATAAGAGAATTTAAGTACCTTTATCTGCACTTTTTTTTCAAAAAATACAGTATTTAAATTGATTTTAACTGTGTGTTGCAGGAATATTAAGTGAACTGGAAGTTAGTCAGTGTTTGCTGAATTTTGTTATTTGCTAGTAATTACAGGTGTGGGGTAGCCACATTCTTTGATTTCCTGTCCTTGCCTATTTAAGTGGTACAGTGTGAAATATTTTCTGCTTAAAAACCTCAGCTTTGGCTGGCTAAGAACTTGCTGTATTCAACTGGACGTATAAGAGAATTTAAGTACCTTTATCTGCACTTTTTTCAAAAAATACAGTATTTAAATTGATTTTAACTGTGTGTTGCAGGAATATTAAGTGAACTGGAAGTTAGTCAGTGTTTGCTGAATTTTGTTATTTGCTAGTAATTACAGGTGTGGGGTAGCCACATTCTTTGATTTCCTGTCCTTGCCTATTTAAGTGGTACAGTGTGAAATATTTTCTGCTTAAAAACCTCAGCTTTGGCCGGCTAAGAACTTGCTGTATTCAACTGGACGTATAAGAGAATTTAAGTACCTTTATCTGCACTTTTTTCAAAAAATACAGTATTTAAATTGATTTTAACTGTGTGTTGCAGGAATATTAAGTGAACTGGAAGTTAGTCAGTGTTTGCTGAATTTTGTTATTTGCTAGTAATTACAGGTGTGGGGTAGCCACATTCTTTGATTTCCTGTCCTTGCCTATTTAAGTGGTACAGTGTGAAATATTTTCTGCTTAAAAACCTCAGCTTTGGCCGGCTAAGAACTTGCTGTATTCAACTGGACGTATAAGAGAATTTAAGTACCTTTATCTGCACTTTTTTTCAAAAAATACAGTATTTAAATTGATTTTAACTGTGTGTTGCAGGAATATTAAGTGAACTGGAAGTTAGTCAGTGTTTGCTGAATTTTGTTATTTGCTAGTAATTACAGGTGTGGGGTAGCCACATTCTTTGATTTCCTGTCCTTGCCTATTTAAGTGGTACAGTGTGAAATATTTTCTGCTTAAAAACCTCAGCTTTGGCCGGCTAAGAACTTGCTGTATTCAACTGGACGTATAAGAGAATTTAAGTACCTTTATCTGCACTTTTTTCAAAAAAATACAGTATTTAAATTGATTTTAACTGTGTGTTGCAGGAATATTAAGTGAACTGGAAGTTAGTCAGTGTTTGCTGAATTTTGTTATTTGCTAGTAATTACAGGTGTGGGGTAGCCACATTCTTTGATTTCCTGTCCTTGCCTATTTAAGTGGTACAGTGTGAAATATTTTCTGCTTAAAAACCTCAGCTTTGGCCGGCTAAGAACTTGCTGTATTCAACTGGACGTATAAGAGAATTTAAGTACCTTTATCTGCACTTTTTTTTCAAAAAAATACAGTATTTAAATTGATTTTAACTGTGTGTTGCAGGAATATTAAGTGAACTGGAAGTTAGTCAGTGTTTGCTGAATTTTGTTATTTGCTAGTAATTACAGGTGTGGGGGTAGCCACATTCTTTGATTTCCTGTCCTTGCCTATTTAAGTGGTACAGTGTGAAATATTTTCTGCTTAAAAACCTCAGCTTTGGCCGGCTAAGAACTTGCTGTATTCAACTGGACGTATAAGAGAATTTAAGTACCTTTATCTGCACTTTTTTTTCAAAAAAATACAGTATTTAAATTGATTTTAACTGTGTGTTGCAGGAATATTAAGTGAACTGGAAGTTAGTCAGTGTTTGCTGAATTTTGTTATTTGCTAGTAATTACAGGTGTGGGGTAGCCACATTCTTTGATTTCCTGTCCTTGCCTATTTAAGTGGTACAGTGTGAAATATTTTCTGCTAAAAACCTCAGCTTTGGCCGGCTAAGAACTTGCTGTATTCAACTGGACGTATAAGAGAATTTAAGTACCTTTATCTGCACTTTTTTTCAAAAAATACAGTATTTAAATTGATTTTAACTGTGTGTTGCAGGAATATTAAGTGAACTGGAAGTTAGTCAGTGTTTGCTGAATTTTGTTATTTGCTAGTAATTACAGGTGTGGGGGTAGCCACATTCTTTGATTTCCTGTCCTTGCCTATTTAAGTGGTACAGTGTGAAATATTTTCTGCTTAAAAACCTCAGCTTTGGCCGGCTAAGAACTTGCTGTATTCAACTGGACGTATAAGAGAATTTAAGTACCTTTATCTGCACTTTTTTTCAAAAAAATACAGTATTTAAATTGATTTTAACTGTGTGTTGCAGGAATATTAAGTGAACTGGAAGTTAGTCAGTGTTTGCTGAATTTTGTTATTTGCTAGTAATTACAGGTGTGGGGTAGCCACATTCTTTGATTTCCTGTCCTTGCCTATTTAAGTGGTACAGTGTGAAATATTTTCTGCTTAAAAACCTCAGCTTTGGCCGGCTAAGAACTTGCTGTATTCAACTGGACGTATAAGAGAATTTAAGTACCTTTATCTGCACTTTTTTTTCAAAAAAATACAGTATTTAAATTGATTTTAACTGTGTGTTGCAGGAATATTAAGTGAACTGGAAGTTTTTACTCTGCTCTTCAGTTAGTCCCACCCACCCTCCCTGTTTTTGTTTTGGTGTTAATCTTAGTGGCCTTGAAACTGCCCGCGCCTCTTGTAAATTTGTGTTTGGATACTCCTTCTGGGCCCATCTCATTTGATCACTCAACAGTGTGCAGTGAGATCATATTCTGATTTCAGGCACTCCTACTGTGTACAAAGAGAGCATCTGGGAAACAGAAAAAAAAATTAAGCTTGTTTCCTGCCTTTCCTGTTAAGTGGTATAGACTATTTGTAGGCTTCTGAGCCCCCAAGCCCTTCTGTGTTGGGGGGAAGTCTTCTAGCTTAGTTTTTTTTTCTTATAACTAGCCAGTTTTCTAGTTTCAGCACTCAAATCTGTTTTTTTGATCTCAGTACTTGTTCAGAAAAAAAAATTCATCTGCTTTTACTGTACTTGTGTTTCTACCTACTTTATTTTACTTTTGCATCATCTTAAAAGTACTCAATTGTATTTATTACTGCTTGGTGTAACTCAGCATTTTGGTTTAAACACTTGGGCTTTGAACCAGTTGTTTTGCACTGAGAGGGTTTGTGGTCTGCACTTTAGTGGCAGAACAGGTAGCTTACATCCTTCTAGGTTGGGAACTGCTGATTGAGGGCTCAGTGTCTGTTATTCTAAAAGTGTATTAATTCTGGTTTAAGCCCTTGGGCGTTCAGGCCAGTTATTTTACATTAAGAGGGTTCGTGGTCTGCACTCTTGTGTGAGGAGAGGCTGGACTCTGTCCTTCTGAGCTGGGAATTTCTGGTTAAAGACTTATAGTGCATGCACATCTGAACTGCTTCTTACTGAAGTTGGTGCGCCTTGTTTGTTGTGGCATAGACTGGATTCGGGCCTGCTGGATCTAGCTTTGTTTGTGTAACTTGAGCACTAATCCAGGCATTCTCTAAAGTATTCAATTGTATTTATTACTGCTTGGTAGTAACTTGGTTAAAGTGTAGCTATCATTCTAAGTCTTTTGGATTAAGCACTTGGGCTTCAGACCAGTTGTTTTACATTAGGAAGGTTTGTGGCATGCACTGTGGTGGCAGGACAGGTAGCTTTCATCCTTCTAAGTTGGGAACTGCTGACTGAGAGCCCAGTGTCTGTTATTCTTAAAGTGTATTAGTTCTGGTTTAAGCACTTGGGCTTCAGGCCAGTTATTTTACATTAAGAAGGTTCGTGGTCTGCACTCTTGTGGGAGAAGAGGCTGGACTCTGCCCTTCTGAGCTGGGAATTTCTGGTTAAAGGTTTATAGTGCCTGAATATTTGAACTGTATCTTACTGAAATTGGTACACCTTGTTTGCTGTATCATAGACTAGATCCAGGCCTGCTGAATCTAGCTTTGTTTATATGCTTGTTGTTTGTTTGCTTGTTATTTCCCTGGAATGCTAATTCCACCTAATGTGACTTCTCAGTGCTTCTGTGGATCACTAGTGATATCTGCATTGCTTACTGTACTTATTTCCTTGTTTCACTTGAAAGAAAGTTACTGTTTGTCGTATTTGCATTTAAGTTACCTGTAACACATTGCACTTAAGTTACCTGCCACTTGCTCGCGAAAGCAATTATATAAGTCAGCACTAAAAATTAAAAGCACTACACTCTCACTCCCCACTAGCCCTTGTTTTCAATTATTAAGGAATTCCCAATATTATTCTAGCATGTCCAAAGGTCAGTTGTCAATCTCCTCTCCAGTCCAGCTGGTGAATCTGGGAATCTTGAGGCAATTGTAGAAACCAACAGCAGCAAAATGTGAAACAAACCACAAGAGCAGGATTACAGGAAAGAGCTTTATTCCGGTACCTCGGCCCACTGGCCTTCAAAGGAATGAAAAACATTTCACTAGGAACCACATATATACTGGTGCATAGTAATTAAACAATTACATCATTAAATAGCTCTTTCCTGTAATCCTGCTCTTGTGGTTTGTTTCACAATCTTGAGGCAATGTTACAACTGCCTCATGTACACAGACAACCCTCTCCTCCTCCCAACAAATTCCAACACATGTGAGAGATGCAACCATATAGCCAAACTGGAGGCTAAGCTCTCTCAACTCAGTACTGGCATAACCAGTCAGGAGGAGAAGGAAACCACACTCACTACAATTCCAGTCTCACATAGACCTACCACGACAGCAAACCAAACACATAATCACACAAAAACATACTCAGATGCTCTAAATAAAGATCTGCCTAAGCAGCAGAGACCTCCAAAGCAGACACCCAAGCAACCGCTACCCCAAAACAAAACACGTGCAACACATATCTCTCAAAGCCAGTGTGCCAAACAGTCACAGCCCTTAAGACTAAACAACACACCTGATACACTTGTAATAGGTGACTCTATCGTCAGGCACACTGACGTCCTACTCACCAGGCTGAACAAGGAGAGGGTCACGGTGAGCAGCCTGTCGGGCGCTAGGATCCGCCACATAACACAAGCACTCAGGTCACTCCAAGGCAAGTACAAATATGACTCAGTCATTATCCATGCTGGTGTGAATGACCTGAGATGTACCTCCCTGGACTACATGAAAAGAGACATAAAGAAGCTCTCTGAGCATGTAGCCCAGGCCGGTATGACCCTGACCTTGAGTAGCATCTTACCCTCACCAAGAATGATGCCACAATATGAAGACAAGATGATCAATTTCAACAATTGTCTTAAGTACTGGTGTCATTCAAAGGGGATCCAATGCCTGTCAGCTTAGGATGATATGCTCGACAAGCCACGATGCTTCGCTAGGGACGGCTTGCACCTGTCACCCCTGGGATTTCAGATATTGGCAAAGGCTCTTGCTACCCCCATAGTGCCTTTTTTTAGGCAAGGCTCAAAAGACAAACCCACCTCCATAGGTATCACAAGGGATAAGAAACTAAGAGTAATGCTACTCAATGCCAGAAGTCTAAACCTTGAGATGCACGCACTCAAAACTCTCCTTAGCATGGAGAACATCGATATCTGTGCAGTAACAAAAACCTGGTTCAGGGCTCCCGAGAGCACCCCAGCACTACCAGGTTATACGTCATACCATGCTTTTCGGCCCCAAAACTTGGACCGAACCACAAAAGGATGGGGAGTATCGATATTCATCAAAGATACCCACACCTCCAGGTTGGTGGCAAAGCACGAAGCATCAGAGACTATCCATGTGCAACTAACAGTGGGTAAAACTGCCTTCCAGTTTATAGCCTGCTACAGACCACCCTCCCAAACCCAGGAACCCCACTCAGCCTTTCTGAGAACACTAGGAAATAGGAAGATCTAGTCCAAACACCATTATATTGGGCGACTTCAACTACCCAAACATAGACTGGGAGCATTACTCTAGCTCCAACACCCTAGCCCAAAGGTTCCTAGAATTTATAAACTCAGATGCTATGGAACAACTTGCTACCACTCCCGCAAGAGGGGAAAACATACTGGACCTGATCATCACCAACATGGGGACTCTATGCTCCAGACCAGAAGTGTATCCCTCACTGGTAAGATCAGACCATAAACTAATCTCAATGGATATTCACATCCCGACCCCACCCCCTGCCCAGAAAACCACAGTGAAAAACTTCTCTAAAGCAAATTTCACACTCCTCAAAACCGAGGTGGAATCCTTCAAAGCCCCCGGGCCTGTGGAAAATACGGCCCAAAAGAGAAAACTTGCAGAGAAAACCAGTTTAATAAAAAGCAGAGCTTTCGGGCGTAACCCTTCTTCAATACTAATACATTCAAACACTAAACTCTAGAAGCTTAAATACAGGTCTAGAATCACATGACCAGCAGCCAAATGAAATCATGTGACAGAAAACAAATTAAAAATTAAAGACATATACATATAAATATATTAAAAGATGTGTAGATACACAGTATAAAATATTTACTTTACAATATTACGTAGCTTAACTAACACAGGTTTTAAACTGACAGTGCTAGTTAAACCAGGATGAGTGTCAGCAGCTAATCTCAATATCCATTCAAATTTTTTGAGCTCAAGGCGGTTGTTGACATCACCACCTCTTTCATTTGGACATAGAGCATCAATCACTCTAAACTTAAATGTATGTGTTTCACCACAAGTTTTAATATGTTTACATAGTGCATTATTGTCACAATTTCTCCTAATTTCAGAATTATGGTCTATAACACGTTCCTTAAGCTTACGTATTGTTTTTCCCATGTAAAATGAACTGCATGAGATGCAGGTAGCCAAATAAACCACAAAGTGGTGTTACAAGTAGCTGTAATTTTAAAATTAAATACTTGTCCATTGGCAGGATGAGTAAAAATATCACTACCATTCCCTAAGATATAAGCACAGGCAACACAGTTAAAACATGGAAAAGTACCAGTTTTAGCAGCCAATTGTGTATAACAGGGTCTATAAAAATCTTTATAACAGAGTAAACTTTTAATCGTCCTCATATTTTTATATGTAAAATGTGGCTTGGTGCCCAATATAGTTTTAGTTCATCCAATGCCATCAGAATGGGCCAGTTCCTGTTAATAATTTGCCTAATTGAACTTGACCTACCATTAAAAGTTGTACGCCTTATTTCATGTTGAGTAATGGTGTTATTACACTGACTATCTGTGAGGCTTGACCTATCTTCCAAAACTGTTGGTATAAGTGATGTCTGCCTAGCTTCCATTACATCAGATTTAAGCTTGGATAATAAATTCATATCATATCCACTAGAAAAAAAGTCCTCTACCATATTATCAAGTTGTGAAACAAATGTAGTATTATCAGTAGTTAGTCTACTTCGCTCTAATAAATTGAGATTTTGCTACACTTTAAAGACATGTGTGTGCATACTACTGTGATGCGTATATCTTCCATTACTAACATCCTTTCTATAAATACTAGTGTTTAATATGCCATCATTCAATTGCAGTTTGACATCTAAAACATATGCTGCTGTCAGACACATCCATTTTAAATTTCAAAAATTAGTACTAGAATTTAAATAATCAATGAAAATATTCAAATCATCCAAAGTACCATTCCATATTAGTAGACAACGTCTACAAATCGCTGATAGAAACTAATGTTACTAAGAAATAGATTTTGTGCATTAAACAAATAGTTGCATTCCCATTGGTAAAGCACTAAATTAGCCGCAGTATTTGTTACGGATGCCCATAGCTACCCCTGTTAACCGAAGAAATAAGGTATTATTAAACACAAACACATTGTCCCTCGCAACTACATCCCTAAGGCATCAGATATTGCTAATGAGCCTATGGTCAGGACTAGGATGAGAAGACAAAAATCTCTAAGTAGTTCTATTCCCACATCATTGGGGATAACTGTGAGGACATGATATCGTCACCAAATAATATTTCTGGTATTTAAATCAGTTTTACATTATTATACCATACCCGTAGCTGACAATAAATCACAAGTATCCTTTAGAACAGAACTACATTTAGGTAAATAAACTTCTTTGCTCATGCAAATAAACCGATATGGGTTCAGTAACCCAACCACCCAGAGACAATCGGTCTCATGGTGGATTTTCAGGGATTTATGAATCTTAGGGATCCCATATAAATGTGGAATCAGAGAACAAGGTACTGTAAAATAGTTAAAGATCAATATCCATGTCATTATTGCTGCAGCTCATACACAACCATGTTCACATAACTTATACAATTACATCAGTTCTAGTGATAACTTTAAAGGCAGTATCATCATTTAAAGCAGAGAAACAGCTGAAAAATAATTATCACGATTCATTAAGACAGCCTTGCCACCTTTATCAGCTTGTTTTATAATAATGTCATTACACTGTTGTAAGCTGGCTTTATCAGAGAAGCTTAAATTATATGCCTCAGCTGTTTTTAACAGGTTTTAAATAGAGTTCTCTAATCTGAAACTGAAATGTCATGAAAGCCTTTAGTACAGGAACACTGACTGGCATAAAAGTGTTACGCCACAACATTTTTCAGGCGCAGGAGTATTACCAAATAGCAGTCTTAAGTTGAGATTTCGAACAAAGATTTTTAGTTCTGTTAAAGCAGAGACAACCATATGGTATAAATTTAAAACCTTTACTGAATACGCTAACTGGAAAAAAGACTCAACAACTTACTTTTAGCTTTGTACCTAAGCGTTTTCAGTTAGAACAACCAGAAGCAGTTGGAAATAAATCCCCCAAGTCGAGGGGCTTGTTATCTACACAAATTACATCTACAAACAAAAGGAAGAATCAAAGCCCTTTAGGACTGAACAAAGTAAGTTGCAAATGAACAGTGTATTAAACCTCTCCACTTTTGAATTACAATCAGCGCACTTTTCGCTTTTCAGTAAAGGTTTTAAATTTATACCATATGGTTGTGACAATATTGTCTCTGCTTTAACAGAACTAAAAATCTTTGTTAGAAATCTCAACTTAAGACTGCTATTTGGTAATACTCCTGCGCCTGAAAAATGTTGTAAACGTAGTAGCACTTTTATGCCAGTCAGTGTTCCTGTACTAAAGGCTTTTCATGACATTTATGTAGTTTCAGATTAGAGAACTCTATTTAAAACCTGTTAAAAAACAAGGCATATAATTTAAGCTTCTCTGAGTATAAAGCCTTATAAAGTTTACAACAGTGTAATGACATTATTATAAAACAAGCTGATAAAGGTGGCAAGGCTGTCTTAATGAATCGTGATAATTATTTTTCAGCTGTTTCTCTGCTTTTAATGATGATACTGCCTTTAAAGTTATCACTAGAACTGATGTAAAAAATTGTATAAGTTATGTGAACATGGTTGTGTATGAGCTGCAGCTTAATAATGACATAGATATTGATCTTTTTAACTATTTTACAGTACCTTGTCCTCTGATTCCACATTTATATGGGATCCCTAAGATTCATAAATCCCTGGAAAATCCACCCATGAGACCGATTGTCTCTGGAGGTGGTTGAGTTACTGAACCCATATCAGTTTATTTGCATAGGCAATTAGAAGTTTATTTACCTAAATGTAGTTCTATTCTAAAGGATACTTGTGATTTATTGTCAAAGCTACGGGTATGGTATAATAATGTAAAAACTGATTTAAATACCAAGAAATATTATTTAGTGACGCTTGATATCATGTCCCTTTTCACAGTTATCCCCAGTGATGTGGGAATAGAACTACTTAGAGAATTTTTGTCTTCTCAACCTAGTCCTGACCATAGGCTCATTAGCAATATCTGTTGCCTTATGGATGTAGTTCTGAGGAACAATGTGTTTATGTTTAATAACACCTTACTTCTTCAGTTAAAAA
>NC_056740.1:485216784-485239717 GCF_019279795.1 Protopterus annectens | reverse complement strand
TATATATGTATGTGTAGACATATAGATGCACGTGTGTGTGTGTTTATCTATACACAATCTATATGTGTGTGTGTGTGTGTGTGTGTGTGTGTGTGTGTGTGTGTGTGTGTGTGTGTGTGTGTGTGTGTGTGTGTATGTGTATATATATATATATATATATATATATATATATACATATATATGTAATACGTATGTGTAGACATATAGACACGCATGTGTGTGTGTTTGTGTATATATATATATATATATATACCCCGGGATTCATGAACCTTGCGCCAGGCGCACGCACAGCGTAGGCGTTACAACGCCAAATATGGCCGCCGAGCGATTCAGGTATGATCCAATCCCACGTGCACTACCAGCGTGTGCCGGATCAGCACCGCCACCAGCGTAGGTATGCTAAACACCCCATGTGCGGTGTTGCACCATGCAAATGAAGGCATATAGCGATCCACGAAGTGGCGCAGGCGTAGCATAAGGCCACGGCAATGTAAACCAAAAAAAACGGTTTACATTTTCCCAAACATAACATAGGAGTAACGGAAGGCTGTCAGCGTCAGGTATCACACTGTTGCCATATGCCAATGGTGAAAGACACAGAGAATGTCAAAAGAAAACATGCACAACATGTAAATAATAACATAAATGGTATGTCGCGAACCAGAGAAGGATACAAAAAAACCAGATAGTTACAAAACGAGGTCCTTGTCAGCAGAAACCACACAGCAAAATGTCCTTAACGCAATTTATTTGTAATAAGAAACAGAGCGTTTTCACCACAGCACTCTGTGGCTTCTTCAGAGGAATTAAAATCTAAGGCAATGCACTCCATACATATCAGGAAATTCAGGAAGTGACATCTTCCAATTTCCTGAAATCAACAGCAATTTTTTAAAAATACGTATGGTACACAAAACATGCACCACAATACATGTCCTCTATTTAACATAAAAACCTATATAATAAAACTTTAATATAAAACCATGTATATTATAAAAAAAGAACATATGTAAAACATATGTTATAAGTTACATTTTAAATTTTAAATTTTAGTTTTAATTACAAAAGACCAGCTACCCTCAATAGAAAAATTTTTTTGTATAAGTATATATGTATATATGTAAACCTACAATTGCAGGTTATTACATTTAACTATTGTTAACACACTTAAATTATCTTTTGGGTGTCTTGTCTTAAACCTACAAACATCATAAAACAAGTTTATTTAGAACCCAAAAGTACAAAAAAACCCATTTTTTCAATAATGTAGGTATTTTAACTATGATGTTTCCACATACCTCTGTAAATGTAAGAAAATCATTCACCACACTATTCTCATAAAGATGACTACAAGTGGATAAAAAACTATAATGTCCCTGTAAACTATCTAAAATAACTTCTTAATTTCAGTACAGGGGCTATGTTACAGTTACTATTCAAGCCAGGATGCCTAAACACATCAAGGCGTAACTGCCATTCTAATTCCCGATTTTCCAAAATTAATGAGAAAGGGCCACCCCTAGTCTTTAATGGCACTTGGTCAATAGCCATAAACTGAAAACTGTGACCTGGATTTAAGCCTATGTGCTTCGCCAGTGCATTAACACTTTTGTCATTCTTAATAGCATACATATGTTCATACATTCGGTCCCGGACCCTACGGTCCGTTTTTCCGATGTAGAACGCTTGGCAACAGTTACACATGGCTATGTAAATAATGGATTTGCTCTCACAGTTTAGAGTAAAACGAATATGGTACTTCCTGTCCCTGACCTTAAATGTTTCACCTATTCTGACCTTGTTACAAAATTTGCAGAAACCACATTTGGACATACCTTTCCTTCTATGAAATGTATTTTGAGATACGTCCCTTTGTAACAATTCCTTAAGGTTGTGTGATCTCTTAAAAATAAATCTAGGTTTGCTACCTAATTTTTCAACCAAGGAAGAATTTGAAGATATAAGGTGCCAGTTCTTGCGTATTATAGCCAGAATCCCTTTAGAATTTCTACTAAAGGTGGTGATGAAACTCAAAGAAAAGTCACATTCTTCACCCAAAGGTGTAACTGTGACTGTCTCCCCATTATTCATGTTAGTCTCCTCCAGTGCTGTAATAGTAATGGGGTCAACATGTGTAAGATCTTGTTGGAGTAATAAAGGTTTATAAAAAACATTAGTCCTTTTACTAGTGACTTCTCCAATCAGATCTGATAACATTTGGTCAGGGTACCCTCGGTTACTAAACATTTCCCTCAATACTACACATTCTTTAGTGAAATCAACCATAGTACTGCACATTCTTCCTGCCCTCACCAGTTGTCCCTTCACAATGGACCTTTTCTGTTGGTACGGGTGAAAACTGGAAAAGTGCAGGAATGAATTGCAGTATGTAGATTTTCTAAACACTGTTGACGTCAGTCCTCGACTTACAGGGTCCTTTACTAACTTGAAGTCAAGATAGTCAATTTCACTAGTTGAAAATTTGAATGTGAATTTTAGGAATTCAGTTGTTGAATTCATAATTTCCACGAAACCTGCAGCTTCTAGTTCCGAGCCCCTGAACAAAATAAAAATGTCGTCCAGGAACCTGGTGTAGTGCATGACAGGTTCCATTAATCCAGGGATCTTCCTTAATATATTAGCCTCCCAGTACCCCATAACGTAGTTTGCCACTCCAGCCCCACACGGGGAGCCCATCGCTACACCACGTTTTTGAAGGAAGAAGTCACCATTAAAGGTGAAGTAATTAGAGGTCAGGACAATGTCCAATAATTCTGTGACCAAGTCCACTTCCAACCTGGAGGCCCCAAATACCTGAAGCATAGACCCTATCCACTCCACCGCTTCCTGATGCGGTATAGAAGTGTATAGGTCCACCACATCAATGGTTAAAAAATTGTTTTCACCATTATATGGGATGCCGTTGATGTTATCAAGGAAAGACCATGAGTCCTTACATATACTAGTGATGTCTTTAATGTATTTGTCCAATATGTTCGTTATAAGTTTGGAACAGGGGTATGTGATAGAAGACCTTCCATCAATCAAGGCTCTCATAGGAGGGTTATTTATGCTTTTATGAATCTTAGGGATTCCAAACATGACAGGTATTTTTGGACAATTTATATCAATATAATTGTACAAATTCATGTCAATTTTTCCTGCTAGGAACAAATCCCTAAAATAACCCCTAATTCTATGGGTCTGCCCGTTAACCTCGCTCTTGGAAGATTTTATGTAAGCATTAGTGTTCAACACTGTGGCCATCTTCTCATTATAAGTTAAGTTATCAAATAACACTAACCCCCCACCTTTATCAGGTTTTAATAATCGTACAGGTAACTGACAAATCTCATCTAGTAACAAAAGTTGTTCCTTAGAAATATTTGAATTACCTATACTTGCCCTGTCATTATTATTACTACCAAGGAATCTGAAATCCATTTCACAAATGTTCTCAAACAGTTGTAATATTGTGTGTAATGGTGGGTTAAACACACTGGCCAATTTCAAGGTAGATAAACCGTCACCACCACCTCCAGTGTCCATATCATTTTGTTGATTAAACACTAATTTTAGGTTCATTTTCCTCACATAACATTTTAGTTCTATAATTTCCTTAGAAATACTCCCAGTTCTACTTGGGACAAAAGAATTACCAAAAGCTAATAATTCAATTAGCTGCTCATCAAGAATAATATCGGAAAAATTATAAATCTTAAAATCCCCATTCTTGTTGGTAAGTATGACAGGGTAACCATGTTCAGTGGGGGAACAAGGTGGGTCTATTTGCACAATAGGGAAGGGGGGTGGTCCAGGTACAACAGGCCTGTTAGTATCTAGATCTATAACTAATTCTTCCTCCTGTTCGCATAAGGCCTGCTGCTGCGTTGGCCTAAAAAATTATTGCCATTACTCTGATTACTTGGTTTGTTGTTGATACTTGAATTGTGTTGGTAATTACCAGATCCCCCATTATTTCTAGCAAAACCTTTTATTCTATTACTTCGTCTTGGTCCTGTACTAGTGTGGCCCTCATTATTTTCTTCTATTATATCGTCCAAGCCACTCCTATCGTCCACTACATCTATCGGCTGGCTGTCACTTACATGACCTGGTCGAGTACCACTGGGTCCCATTAGTTTAGGGTATGCACAGTTTTTAGAATAAGCTTCCCTATCTCTAATCAATTTTTTATTTTTGTTAGCTTTCAACTTCAACAACAAAGTGTCAATACTAGATAAAATCCGGCCGTAGTCGAATTTATATCTGGTGAAGTCCAAGTCAATTTTTATGTCATTGTCCAAGCTATTAATTTCATCCATTAATGAGTCGATATGCAATGCATAATACTTGACAATGAGTTCTAAAAGTTGAACACCTTGTTGTTGGAAAAGTGCTTCCAAGTCGATGAAAAAGGCTTGGTCAGTTATTAAGCCCGATGGTACAAAGGTGTTCCGTAACCCCTTGGGTATTAAGTTCTCAATAATACATTGTTTGAAGTAAGCCGACTCCAACTGCAGTTTTTTTAATTTAAGCAGTTTGGAGTCAAATAACTTTAGCTTATCTGCTAAACATGTATTTCTAACGTTTGGTACATTGTTGCTAAGTAGCGTACCTTGCTGTCCAAAAGTTAAGTTGGCAGTGTTCAATAACCAACCTCCCAGGTCCGGTAAACCGGAATTGGTCTCATCAGGTCCGTTGTTAGGATTGACCACAACAGTTCTATCAGTTCGTGAGTTGGAACAATCATTTGTAACAGCTACAGCATAAGTAACTGGGCGTCCTGCCCTCTCTTCTACTCCAAGACCGTCACCGGACAGTGGGAAAATACCTTCTGGACTGTTAGCTAGCCCCAAATTTGTGCCAGCAGGTAGCGTTTGTCGTTCCGGTTGGCCTGCCGGTATCCAGTCGTCGAGGCTCGCTTGGCTCGTACCCGTGATGTTTTCGACACCGGAAGTTCCCACTCTAGGCAACCGGATAACAGCTTGCATGTCATCGATCCTTGAGTTCAGCTGGTCCAGTCTGATAGATAAACCGGCAAATAAACCGGCTACATCTATATTAGTATTGTCATTACCACTCGCCATGGAATAGCTGGGTTGGAAACTGCCAAAACAAACAGGACTCCTCGCAACGAAAAACCACGAACCAGAGAAGAATACAAAAAAACCAGATAGTTGCAAAACGAGGTCCTTGTCAGCAGAAACCACACAGCAAAATGTCCTTAACGCAATTTATTTGTAATAAGAAACAGAGCGTTTTCACCACAGCACTCTGTGGCTTCTTCAGAGGAATTAAAATCTAAGGCAATGCACTCCATACATATCAGGAAATTCAGGAAGTGACATCTTCCAATTTCCTGAAATCAACAGCAATTTTTTAAAAATACGTATGGTGCACAAAACATGCACCACAATACATGTCCTCTATTTAACATAAAAACCTATATAATAAAACTTTAATATAAAACCATGTATATTATAAAAAAAGAACATATGTAAAACATATGTTATAAGTTACATTTTAAATTTTAAATTTTAGTTTTAATTACAAAAGACCAGCTACCCTCAATAGAAATTTTTTTTTGTATAAGTATATATGTATATATGTAAACCTACAATTGCAGGTTATTACATTTAACTATTGTTAACACACTTAAATTATCTTTAGGGTGTCTTGTCTTAAACCTACAAACATCATAAAACAAGTTTATTAAGAACCCAAAAGTACAAGAAAACCCATTTTTTCAATAATGTAGGTATTTTAACTATGATGTTTCCACATACCTCTGTAAATGTAAGAAAATCATTCACCACACTATTCTCATAAAGATGACTACAAGTGGATAAAAAACTATAATGTCCCTGTAAACTATCTAAAATAACTTCTTAATTTCAGTACAGGGGCTATGTTACAGTTACTATTCAAGCCAGGATGCCTAAAAGCATCAAGGCGTAACTGCCATTCTAATTCCCGATTTTCCAAAATTAATGAGAAAGGGCCACCCCTAGTCTTTAATGGCACTTGGTCAATAGCCATAAACGATGGGCTCCCCGTGTGGGGCTGGAGTGGCAAACTACGTTATGGGGTACTGGGAGGCTAATATATTAAGGAAGATCCCTGGATTAATGGAACCTGTCATGCACTACACCAGGTTCCTGGACGACATTTTTATTTTGTTTAGGGGCTCGGAACTAGAAGCTGCAGGTTTCGTGGAAATTATGAATTCAACAACTGAATTCCTAAAATTCACATTCAAATTTTCAACTAGTGAAATTGACTATCTTGACGTCAAGTTAGTAAAGGACCCTGTAAGTTGAGGACTGACGTCAACAGTGTTTAGAAAATCTACATACTGCAATTCATTCCTGCACTTTTCCAGTTTTCACCCGTACCAACAGAAAAGGTCCACTGTGAAGGGACAACTGGTGAGGGCAGGAAGAATGTGCAGTACTATGGTTGATTTCACTAAAGAATGTGTAGTATTGAGGGAAATGTTTAGTAACCGAGGGTACCCTGACCAAATGTTATCAGATCTGATTGGAGAAGTCACTAGTAAAAGGACTAATGTTTTTTATAAACCTTTATTACTCCAACAAGATCTTACACATGTTGACCCCATTACTATTACAGCACTGGAGGAGACTAACATGAATAATGGGGAGACAGTCACAGTTACACCTTTGGGTGAAGAATGTGACTTTTCTTTGAGTTTCATCACCACCTTTAGTAGAAATTCTAAAGGGATTCTGGCTATAATACGCAAGAACTGGCACCTTATATCTTCAAATTCTTCCTTGGTTGAAAAACTAGGTAGCAAACCTAGATTTATTTTTAAGAGATCACACAACCTTAAGGAATTGTTACAAAGGGACGTATCTCAAAATACATTTCATAGAAGGAAAGGTATGTCCAAATGTGGTTTCTGCAAATTTTGTAACAAGGTCAGAATAGGTGAAACATTTAAGGTCAGGGACAGGAAGTACCATATTCGTTTTACTCTAAACTATGAGAGCAAATCCATTATTTACATAGCCATGTGTAACAGTTGCCAAGCGTTCTACATCGGAAAAACGGACCGTAGGGTCCGGGACCGAATGTATGAACATATGTATGCTAATAAGAATGACAAAAGTGATAATGCACTGGCGAAGCACATAGGCTTAAATCCAGGTCACAGTTTTCAGTTTATGGCTATTGACCAAGTGCCATTAAAGACTAGGGGTGGCCCTTTCTCATTAATTTTGGAAAATCGGGAATTAGAATGGCAGTTACGCCTTGATGCGTTTAGGCATCCTGGCTTGAATAGTAACTGTAACATAGCCCCTGTACTGAAATTAAGAAGTTATTTTAGATAGTTTACAGGGACATTATAGTTTTTTATCCACTTGTAGTCATCTTTATGAGAATAGTGTGGTGAATGATTTTCTTACATTTACAGAGGTATGTGGAAACATCATAGTTAAAATACCTACATTATTGAAAAAATGGGTTTTCTTGTACTTTTGGGTTCTAAATAAACTTGTTTTATGATGTTTGTAGGTTTAAGACAAGACACCCAAAAGATAATTTAAGTGTGTTAACAATAGTTAAATGTAATAACCTGCAATTGTAGGTTTACATATATACATATATACTTATACAAAAAAAATTTTCGATTGAGGGTAGCTGGTCTTTTGTAATTAAAACTAAAATTTAAAATTTAAAATGTAACTTATAACATATGTTTTACATATGTTCTTTTTTTATAATATACATGGTTTTATATTAAAGTTTTATTATATAGGTTTTTATGTTAAATAGAGGACATGTATTGTGGTGCATGTTTTGTGTACCATACGTATTTTTAAAAAATTGCTGTTGATTTCAGGAAATTGGAAGATGTCACTTCCTGAATTTCCTGATATGTATGGAGTGCATTGCCTTAGATTTTAATTCCTCTGAAGAAGCCACAGAGTGCTGTGGTGAAAACGCTCTGTTTCTTATTACAAATAAATTGCGTTAAGGACATTTTGCTGTGTGGTTTCTGCTGACAAGGACCTCGTTTTGTAACTATAAATGGTATGTCCACAGAAACTCACAGCAGAACCCCAGGACATGTCTGCGGAAGGTGCAAAACAATGAAATAATATGACAATGTTATAAAACAGCAGCGTAATACACATCAGCTTCACAGCCACAATACACTATGGTATGCATGGAAAGCCACAACCACGGTGCAAGGGTTGCCAAGGACTCGCGTCAGTGTTCGGCGTGGTAACTATGAATTAGTAGTCAATGCCATGCAAATGAGGCAGATAATACTGAATCGCAAACCCCCCGCCGGCGTAAGGCTGTACCAAATGGCGCAGCGGTAATACACCGAGGAGTGGCTCAGAGGGAATACATGTCACCTGCAGAGGGGTGTGCCACTGTAGGAGGAAGCACATTGGAGCTCAGCAAACCTGGGCTGTACATTGCACATCACAGCTGCAGGACCGGCGTGGGGAAATAGTTGAGCTGAGAGCACACAATGCTCGCAGAGGTGCATGTGCACGAGGATGACTACGTTCCCTTAACCCAGTCATGTGACGCTCGCCCCGCAAATAACATCGGAAACAGGAAGGTGATGTTGAGAATATGAGGAAATGCGGAAGCAGTGTAATTGGAGTAGTAATGAGCAATCAACACTAATCAACCCACGAAGGCCAATCGGCGGCAGCTGACAACTCTGCATGCAGAAACCTGCAAAACGGGATAGGGGAGACATATGAATGCAAAGAAAGTAGGGGAGGTAGCAGAGTGCAAAGAGTGAAGACCTGACACAGCAGAGCCAAGCAGACAGGCAGCATAACGGCAGCGGCACACAAAACGCACGATATGCCATGTCCCAGAAACTACACATGACAGGGCTCTGCAGGATGCATGCCAGGAAATAGTAGGTGCAACGTGCAGAAACAGTAAGGGAAGGTCGAAAGGTAATCCATTGCAGGCAAGAGTAATGCAACACCAAAGGCAACAGCGTTGCAGTGCCAACGGTAAAACACGGAAGATAATCCCCAGATACGGCCGCACAGACACACCCTATGGCATCACCGGGTGTACAGCACAACAGTATAAAGTGTGAATGCACACAACACACAGCCGTGTATTCCCAAACGCCGCACCATAGGTGTAAACACACGGGAACTTTTAAAATGTACATGTTGGGTGCTGCCGTGGCCGTGATCCATCAGCATGTGTTAGAGACAGACGGAGTTGTGGAGGAGGATGCCGACAACTACCGTAGGCCTCAGAGGAGAAGGAGAGTGTTCAGACCAAGGGTAACCTACCAGGGGCTACAAGACCTGGAGATAGTAGAGCATTACAGGGTGGATAGGGACACGTTACAGCAAATAGTGGAGCTGTGCCGGCCACGCCTGAGAACAAGAAACAACAGAGGGGAGCCCATCCCAGTGGACACAAAGGTATGTGTAAGCTTGCGAATACTGGCCACAGGTACCTTTCAAAGGCCAACTGGGGATATAATGGGCATCTCACAGGCATCAGCATCCAGGGTACTACACCAGTTTCTGTATGCCATGTTACCACATGCCAATGAGCATATATACTTCCCCAGATCTCAGGAGGGGTTGGCTAGCAATATGTGCCACTTCCACCGTGTCGCACAATACCTGGAGGTACTAGGTGCGATAGACTGTACGCACATACAAATCAAGTTACCACCTGGGGAGCAGGGTAGACGCTACATAAACCGCAAGGGATTCCCCTCCATCAATTGCCAGGTTGTGTGCAATGCGCAGGGCATTATCATGGATGTGTGTGCTGGCAGCCCTGGAAGCTACCACGACTCCCATATCTGGCATGCCTCACAGCTGTACCAGGTATTCACCAGGGGAGACATCCCACAAGGCCACCTTGTGGGAGATGCTGGCTATGCACTGGAGCCGTGGATGATGACTCCCATCAGAAATGCACACACACACATGCAAGAATGCCATGATGAGGCACACGCACAAACCAGAATAATCATAGAGCGTGTGTTTGGGATGCTGAAATCACAGTTCCGGTGCTTGGATACATCTGGTGGAGCCCTGCAGTACTCTCCAGGCACATGTGCCCACATATTCATAGTATGTGCCATGCTACATAATATGATCCTGTGGAAGCAGCTGCTGCAGGGATATAATGGCGAAGGGCCACAAAGCCCACCACAACTGCCAAGGCCAGTCCAGGCACAGAGGGTTCAGGACCATGAACACACTGTGCCTGCCCCAGTAGGCAGACGGAGGCATACCCAATATGCCTATGCCCTGGCAAAGAGGGAACGTATAGCACATACTCTGACAGCATAGGCCCCATGGACTGACACCTCCCTACCTGCACACACAGTGAAATGGACGGCACACAAACATGACCACCCGTAAAGTGTACCGTATGGGTGGCCCCATGTGTGACTCCAACATAGGCAGCACCCAAACACTCTGCACCCAACAGCCAGCGGAGCATGGAAGGGCAACACCTGAACCGTACGCGGGTCCTACTGCAGACGGCATTGCTGTATGCTGCCACGTTCGCCGCAAGGTGTATACATATAAACATGTATATATGTGCATATACATATATGTAGATAGATATCATTACATATATAGAAATATATGTACACATATACATAGAAGTACTACAGGTAAGACAGGGAATCAGAGGGATGTAAGGTGACAGAGATGTAACACGCGATATCTGTACATAGTATACATAGTGAAATGACAACCTGAGCATCCGGGAGGTTAAACAGAAGAGGATACCGCCAACCATGGAAAGGTCAACATACCGAAATGCATAACCGCGAGGCGGAATGATCGCCAGGCCACAGTACAGTAACAGTACATGCGTGGGTAATACTATGATGATATGAGGGGGGAGGTAGACACCGCCGCCAGTGATGCGGCCCACACAGGTACTGTGTACAAACGTCCCCGTGACTGCCGTAGTATGTGTATGTGTGCGGAGAGGGTGCCGTGTGTGTCGCTGTGTGAGTGTAATGTGTGTGTCTCTGTAATATGTGTATGTTGGTGCCATGTTAGAGGCAGAGTGGAATAATATGTGTAGGCATACAGTACACTAGCCACAGGCATATGTACACCAGTAGTCCCAAAGTAGTAGTGAGAGCCTCACCCTGGCTAGGCGTGTGGCGACGTATAACGATGCAAAGTGACAATGTCCCAGAACGTAGCACAGGAATATACCCCACAGGAAATGGAAAGGACGTATGTACTAATCATGACTGTATGTATGACACCGATATGCTAATTGCAAAACGATACGTCGGCAAAGTCACACAGCAATAGGTATGTACTGCGGAAATACGTATGTGCTACCTCGCTACTGACCGTGGCCACGTATCGGCCCGTAAACACCGCTGTGTGTTCTACAAGTGTCAAACAAGCAATCCCCACCTGAATAGGTGGCAACCACTGGCAAACAGGCCATCCCAAGTACAGGACCACAATCACTGTAAATATCTGGGACAGAATGACAAGGGATAGTCATCACGTACAAACAAACGCTGATATACCACAGATGTGACGGAGGAATACATGCATGAAGCACATACGCAGGCGATACCAACACCACATGACAACAACATAACCTACACTCCCAGACCAACAAACAATTAACTGTCAACTCCCCAGGCAGGGATGGAGCACACAGACAACCATACCGTGTATGTAGAGATGCAAGGCCCACAACCCGTAACAGTCACCTACAACCTCCGATATTCCCCATCGTACATATTAAAGGGATATAAGCCGTAATAGCAGCACAAACATACAGGCAGTCAATGACATCTGCATAACCGATACATCTCGCGTGGGAAACACAATCAACAGCGGATGCATACTTGCATGCGTTGTTCAAAGGAATACAACAGCTATGTTACACATCCGAATGCAAAACGCCATCAACAGACGCCGTCAGGACAGGGACACCCACATGTCGAACCTAATACCATACCCAACACACACAATCCACGGCCAACACCACTGCGAAATGTACCTGTCGCCACACATAGCGGCTGCAGTTACACATAACATAACACAATACAGACCATCTCCACGAAGGTAGGGCAAATAGGCAACGCCCAGGTGAGGAATCCAACCTTACCCCAGTTACGACGCGTAATGTCCGAATGGAGTAGATGCACAGGTGATATGCGCACAATTACACACTGAGGAACAGCAATTGGTGGGATGAACCCACATGTTGCAGGTATCGACGGATATAAGGATGACTCCCAGGATATTCAAACCGTATGCTCATACCGAACCATCAGTGTACAATGGAAAGAGTGATAAATAGGAATAAAGATACACGGAACGAAAAACGGAACGAAACACCGACAAGGTATGTAGAACACACGATATGTACGGGTGTGTAACGCATGATGTGTACGACGAAGCAGTACTGTATGGGAATGGTGTTTGTAAGTAATGATACTTGTCCATAATGCAGAGAGTGTTGAAAGGTGGTTATGTAGTGCTATCCTGCTGAGCATACCAACGACTGTGGACACCGTGTGCACAGCAGTGGGACATCATGTACACAGCCAAGACACCACAAGGGCTGCCACAGGGGGGCATAAGAGAGAACAATGCCAGACCACACACCGATGCTGGCAGTGGATGTCCAACAAGGAAGTGCCATAGCAGGGGATAGGACATGTATGTATACTGTCACAGCACACATGTGTATGGGCATATACCATCAATGTCATACGTAATGTACGCCCGACGTGCACGTATGCCTTGCAGTAGGGGATACTATGTCAACTATGTGTAATGTAAAGCTGTCATGGTGGATATGACAGACATTATACACAGTATCACAAGCATAGCATGCATAATGGAGGTATTGCCTATTGGTATGTACAATAACAGGATACATATGGCCTGTAGGTATGGGACAGAGTAGTAGCATCATAGCCATCCGAAATGGAAGGAACACCAGGTAACCATGCCCAAACGATCTGTAGCAGGTGCATTGTGGGCAACAATGAGGTCTGGCAGGTCCATGTGTAAACACATGTGCAGTGTACACAGTAGTGTCACCTCCCCATGGTAGTGTCCAGTGAACAGCAGAGGCGGGTGTCAACTGCATGTTTACACAGTACTGCTGCTGTGGTGGTACCATGACTACGTGTCACTCAAACAGCAAGGAGCTATCACATGAACAGTGCCACTGTGTGTCCCTGTGGGATGTGCACAGGACCTATGTTCCACAGCATGGTGTGTGTTGTGTCTGCGGAAGTAACACAGAAGCCCAGCCCATGCAGTGTGGCATGTGTGCACATATCCATGAGTAGTCCGTTCACACTGCCCACTGCAATTGTCATGTATGAGGAGTATATGCATCAGTAATGCGGAGGACATGGTCCGTGTCAGAGCAGAAGACACCCCTGTGTATGTGGTATGCAGATGTGTATAGATGTGTTTTCCATCTGTCAGCCGCATATGTAAACTGTCCGAGCCTGGTACACATCGTGGCATGACAATGCTGTGCCATGTAAAGTCGTAGCCATTGTGGAAGGTACACCATGAATGTGGTATTGTACCCTTGACCGTGTGTAGATGTGTGAATGCCACAGGTACAATGGCTACCTATGTACCAGCATCACACACAGAACAGATAGGTATGGCCCTGCAGATGTGTATCCATACCACAGTGGAATACGGTAACCACAGGACCGTGTGGGGCATTTGTGTGTACAGCAACCATGTACAATGTGATATGCATGTACGGGGCCAGTATCCATGTGATAGTCACTGGGTGAATGTTGCTATGCAAAGGTGATGTGCATGCACCATGTGTCATGTATCCTGATGCCATGACACCCATATGATGTATGTGCCACACTGACACCCGTATGGTCGTTATCGGTATGAGCTGGTGGAGCTATAATGGCGCCAGGTATGTAGATGTGGGATATCTAGACATGGACTATGTAAGCCAATAGTGAACATGAGGGGCCCCATGAGTGAGGACTGTGTAATGCCATATGTACCTGACATGTAGTAGGTAGTATGATATGCTTGCACCACTGTGTGTCCTGTCCAGGAGTCATATAGCCTAACATCCTGAGACACAGGGTATGATGTGCAGGTGGATGTGTATGTTGCCAATACCAGAATGTGGAATGGTGCTGAAGGGCAATGTGAGGACAACGTCTGATTTGTTGCCCTCTGTACCACCCCAACCCCCCATGCAATGGTACGACAGGTGGCCAGCATGTGTATGTGGCGTGCTGTGGCACACAGAAGCCCAACAAGGGTGCCAGGAAAGGCATGTAGGCCATTAATGTGTGCGTGAAGCACGTTTGTGAGGATGTGCCCCAGTGCCATACAGAACAGTCCAGTCATGGGTGTGCGAATGCAGTGCCACACATGCAATGCAGTGACACCCATGGGTAGTGCGATAGATGCGGCTGTGCGGTGGTCAAGGTACACAATGTCTGACAACAGGCTAGCAGTGAATATAGTGGGCTGGTGTGGAGACACATACCAAACAGGTTGGCGGGACATAACAGCTAGGGACATCGGAAGGTGACATTGGGCCAGTGTCCCAGGACATAACGTGTGCATGTCAGTACTGTGTATGTGTCCACAGGGACACTACGATGTCCATGTATGGATTGCAACCCTGTAGTGAGTGAGAGTGTGTATTGTTGGTAAGTACACCATCGCCTGGCACGTTGCCAACATTATCACGGTCTGCAATGCCTGGGTGACAATTGTATGTGACATTGAATGTGGATGTAGCCAAACAACACAGACATACCACCACACTGCCTGAGGCCCCACGCTGCAATGTGCGGCAGTCATGTGTAGGTAGCTAGCCTTGGAGCATGTGATGGACCACGAGGACCCACCATGGCTGACAAGTGATGCACCCCACACATGTGAATATACACCACCGTGCAACAGCCTGCACATGTGCCCATACATCAGATGTGCATGAAACATGACCACCACCGTGGCGTCTGTGAAAAGGTCAGTACCACCACGTCTCTGTGTGGAATAGCATGGTCCCCACCATTGTGTACATGCTACGGAAGTGCGCTGTGGTATGTGTCAGCATATGTATGTACACTGTCCATCTGCCGGGGTGTCATGCCATCAACAACTGTTGTCAGCAGACGTCAGTAGTACTGACTGTAGTACACATGTTCCTTGTATGCTGCGATGGGTGTGTGTCCAGGGTGTGGCTAGCAGGGCCGTGAAGCATATGTGTTCATCCACCAAAGGGGGGATAACCCCAGGTTTAACACACCAGACACATGGAGGTATTGTGCATGCTGAGGGTAGTGTAGGTATGGTATGTGTTGTGTAATGTGTCATCCAGCTGGGTGGAGTGCATGCCTCAAGCATGTGTAGGTACATGGGTGTCCATTCTAGGGAAGTGTGGGTTGCTATCAGCACATGGCAGTGGCAGCTGTCCGAGGCCCAATGTACAGTATAACAACACAGACAGCATGTAACCTGTGGTGTACAATGTAAACTCTGTTGCATGTTACAATGTGTCTAGCAGTCAGAAACATGGGTATCTGCACATTGAGCACCTATGATGCATTGTGTTCGGCAAATATCCAGGATGTGTGCAGAACACTGTGTGATGTGTGATCCCCTCACCTGTGTGTGTTGCAGTCCAGGTATGTGCCTGGGAGGTACGATCCGTGTACAATCTGTACTTGCAGGCGTGCTGCGCAGAGCATGGAGGCAGGTCCCAGTCACTGCAGATAAATGTGAGTGGTGCACTAGTGTGTGTGCCTTGCTTGTGTGCAGCATAGTGGAAGGTGCAAGCATTGTCCCACATGACCCCATGCCATGCCTGCCTGTTACAGCCCTGCTAGAGACAGTCATGTGACACCACCACAGAGGTAGTATAGCATGTGAAGATGTACATGTGTGCTCCACACCCCAGGCAGATGGCCACAGGTCATGTGTGCCACAGCAGTGTGGTCGACCAGGACTGTCATAGTGGTCAGATACCACATGCCTGTATAAGTACAGTATGAGCATAGGCAATGGTTGCAGTGACACAGTAGGTCAATGTATAGTGTCCCTGTGTTCAGACCACTGCCTACTGTACACTTGGCTAGACACACACCCAGAGGGTGAATATACTGGTGAGCCATCACATGTCCCAGTACACGTAGCCTGTGTAATGCCATCACAGGGCGGTCACAATAACACGTAGTATGAGGGATATGTTGTACCAGGTGATGTGTCATGTGTGCATATGTTGAGTTGCACAGCTGTTCACACGTCCGCAACATATCAGTGCATGATGCATACTGTAACATGATGTGTGGAACTGCACTGTGATCCACAACAGGGTCATCTGAGACAGGTGTGTTGTGAATGGTGTAACCCATGGTTCCACGGGGTATACACCGGTGCTGTTGGCTGCCATGCTGGGGGCCACCAGTGGTGACTACGGTGGTCATACAGACATACTGCACACATTGTTCTGGCAGGAATGTCCATTGTTGTAGATGATGTGTTACTACGTGAAGGTAGGTGTGTGTTGTGAATGTTACCCATCCAGATGTGACCATCAGGTGCAGTCACGGTGGTTGACAGCATCACACCCATCCACAGTTGTCAGCACCCTGTCCCCAGAACGGGTGTCAGCCGCCCTGGTACTGTGTGACCTATGTGCAGATGGTGGAACACCTACTACTGGCTGGCTAACGGTGTCATCTAGGAAGGCTATGTGATGGCTGGAATACACTGTTATAATGTATAATGATGGTATCCCAATGAAGTACATGGAATCACATACAGTAAGCCATGGCTGGCATGTAAACCATGTACAACAATGACTGTGTGACAGACACAAACAATGCGGAGCCATGTTGAACATGCACCCATGAGAATACCAAATGAGGTATGTTGCACATATCGATGTACAACTGTCAGCTATGGGCACAGCATGGATGCAGACGCATATCCCCCAAAGGCAGTACCACGCCATGCAGGTAGGGGGGCATTGCACGACTACATGTGACAGTTGCTGTACCGCCACATGTACTGCATATCCGTCATATAGGGGTAGCAGTGGTACGTGACTGTTGGACATGCCTGTACATATGACCATGTCCCACAGGATATGTGTTATGTGTGTACAACACCTGTTGTACCGTCATCAAGCTGTGAAGTGTATGGCTGCCAGTGTACCTATGTGACATGTTGTGCAATGGGTGCAAAGGTACGCAGTAGTGCATTGCATGCCCACATGTCCCACACAGGTGCATAGCCTGAACATACAATACAAACAGTGTGTTGGATCATAGTAACCCACAAGAGGAGATGGGTATGGGTGGCAACCCACTACCACCTGTCCGGGTAAGGTATTAGCACCTGAGATGTTAGCAGTACAGCTGTACAGGGCGGCTTGCATATTTGATCACTAATACCCCTGTGTGTTCCACCACTGGCCTGTTGACAGACAGACACCAACACAATGTGCAGCATTGACATGTGCACAGCACATCACCGCTGGCTACTGTAGAACAGGTTTACCATGTAGACACATGCACAGAACATCTGCGCCAGCCACACTCAAACACGTTATGTGTTGAACCCCACCATCATTGTAGCCTATGCCACAGACAGATGTTCATGCATCTGTGTATGTACGGCTGGGAATGTCCCTGGCCTAGCAGTATAGCTGTGTCAGTGTTGCGAACAACATACTGAATGGGCTGGGTGTGTGAGGTGTGCGTCATACGTGTATGGTCCGATGGATGATACCATCAGTGCCCCCGCTATGTGAACATCCCTGTCCCCATACATGGATACCTATGCTGTGCCCAACACCACGGTCCCTGTGGGAGGGATGGTGCTGTGTGGTGCACCTGCTGACATGGCAGTGGCAGCAGGCACTGGATGTAGACATATGTGGTACCCATGTCAGGCCAGGCTACCATCCATGTGCACGGGATATCAGTGTGTGGGCACATACAGCATTGTGTTGAACAATATCACAGCACATAGCACCTGTCAGGGGTAATGTGTATGCATGGATGTGCGATACCAGCATGCACCATACACCCCCACCAAGCAGCATGCTGCCTACCTTGCAGAAGGCCATTGTCCACACCATGATGATAGACATGTGTAATGTCCATATACACATAGCAATCACATATGGAATGGACAGCCACCCTCCCAATATCAGTACCCCCCAGGTGGGACACATCCCTGTGCCATGTATGTGACATACCCTGTCATACCATGCAGCCCTGTCCAGCAAGGCTGCACGTGCTATCACAGTCATACATGGTGCGATGGCCAAATGGCACTTGCACTATCAACCGTCCAGAGCAATAATGTGGCACTGATGCACCTCGTGGTGTCACAGGTGCTGTGTGTGGCGTGTACAACGTGTGCGCGCACATGCTATGTATTACCATCCCTGCTAATGTCATATGATTACACAATGTCCCATGTGTATCACATGTGCAATACAGGTGAGCCGTGGCAGGTTGTCCAACACCTGTACAGTGCTGTGTAGATGTACATGGCACAACACATGCATGTACAGGTGTCCACGTGTATGTGTGCAGTGCCATCGCTGACATCCATAATGGCTGCGTCCGTGATGCCTAGTGACATATACACAGCATCCAGGTGAACAGTAGAACTGTGTGCACATTGGGACACGTGCCAACTGGTATGAACACAGGTGCGGGCAGGTACACATGTCCACAGCAGGTTACCATCAACATGGTGTGTGTACAGTGTGATGAGTTGACACACAGATATGATATGATACCTGCTGCTCAACGGTGTGACAGCAACACGTCAGCTGTGTTAGTGCCATGATGCATCGCAGAGATTACTGTGCAGATGTCGTACATGTCATAGCAATGTATGTCCAGCAGTATGCCAGTACATCAGTGTAAATGTGACCTGTCACCATCATTATGTCTTACAGATAATGCCACGTTCACGGCTGCCAGCCTTCAGCCGCCAGGAGGATGACGTAATCATACCGTTGCTCCATGACAACCATGACCTGCTATTCAGCCATGTTCCACAGCAAGCACAGCAGCGGGATGATGTGTGGCAGGATATGCGCAGGAGGGGGAACGACGTGGGTGGCAACAACTGCACCTACCAGCAGATACGCCGACACTGCACGAACCTAATACGGCACGCGAAACAGCGTGCTGCCGCAACCGCCAGAGAACAAGGTGGAACAGGTGGTGGGCCACCAACCCAGCACCCACTCACACACACGGAGGAGCTCCTGGCCAGTCTGGGGACACCCAGGGAACATCATGCAGAAACACTCGCTGCCATCGTGGAGGTGGGTGTCTCCCAACCAACGAGCCTGGAGCTGCCTGGTAAGTCAGTCTTGCATATGTGTATGATAACTGATGTAGGTGTGGGTGTCACAGTACACCACATAATGTACCAACACATGCCAGGTATATGGCCACACAAGCCGCATACTACAGTATGCTATGTTGTGTTTGCAGACATGTGCATAACACATGCTACCACACAGGTACATGATGTGACATGCACAGTGCTTACTGTGGCTACAGTCATGGATAATGTTTATACTGTTGTGTCACCCCTATACAGGTACCTCTGGCATGTCGCACAGCCATGGGTCCGTCGCAGGTGAGACTGTTGTTAGTAACAGGCATGTTACGGTGTATAGATATTCGCCATGTGGCCAGGTATGACATGCACACCTGGGTTCCGCTCCAGTCACGGTATACAGGTTGCATCACCTGACACACATGCCACCCATGTACAGTAGAGACAACCGTTAGTATACACCGGCATGAAACCACAGAACCCGTCGGTGTGATATGTGCAGTCAGCTATGCATACAATGGTGGAGGTGTTCTACAATGGCTGCATATGTAGTATGCATTGGAATGCCATTTGTGGTACGCACACAGTACCACATAGTGAGCTGTGATCTGGCCAGCACACAGGTGTTACCAATGTGACATATGCCCCTGCATTGTGTGCACATGTTGTGACATGGCACATGACATGTCCCACGCACGTGGTGTTCTGTCTGCAATATTGTCACACCATGACATGACCTACGCCCGACATAGCGGACATCCACACTGTCTGCATAGGCCTCTGGATTGTGACACCTCAGACTTGTATGGGTGTATGTCACATGGGCCACCACAGGGATGGGTACACGATGCCCATCACACACAATTGTCCATGACCCAGTCAAACATGGCCATGGGTGATACCTACAGGCATGTTGCCACACAGTACATCTGGAGTGGATAGACACCATTGCACATTGTCCACACACAGTGCGATCATAGCTGTAGTGGACCACCTGTACATTTGATGTGGTACACCAGACAACCGGAATGTCTGTCAGCAGCCACTGGAGGTGCCACCAATGTCTACCATATACGTGCTGTGGAACAGCATGACTGTGTTGCAGACCTGGCAATGCAATGCGTCCATGGTATGCATCGCACAGAAACATACCTGTGTCCTGCTGCCATGCAGTGGCACAGTGCCTGTACTCCCCACTGTATAGCTATGTACACGGCTCACACCAACCACACCTGCACAGACATCTTTGTTACACATGCATTCTATCTGTAGCCTGTACACATAACACTGCACTGTGACGTCCTGTATGATGCGGAGCATGTGGTGGGACACCATTGTCACATGTCCATATGTTATCGCACATGTCGGCGGAGTACATGTCTAAGTGATGCCAGCCATGTGTACTGTTAACCTGCCTGTGGCCACACAGTGTATCACGGTGATGCATGCAAACTACCATGAATGTGTGTAATACATGCCTACTGAAATGACACCTGCTTGATGTAGTGTGCACCCCAGGGCAGTATGCATACTACCACTATTAATGTCTGGCCTGCATTCACTGAGCTGTGGTATGGGAATGCTGCATGCCATCTGCAATATCACATGCATGATGTGTCTGCGTGTGTGTGTGTCTGCGTGTGTGTGTCAGCGTGTGTGTGTGTCTGCGTGTGTGTGTCTGCATGTGTGTGTGTCTGTGTGTGTGTGTGTGTGTGTGTGTGTGTCTGTGTGTGTGTCTGCGTGTGTGTGTGTGTGTGTCTGCATGTGTGTCTGCGTGTGTGTAAGGTATCTTACAGTATGTCTTTGTATTCACAGGTGGTGTAGGTGCATTCCCCTCCTGCAGTCCATCTGATGCTAGTGTCCCCACAGATACTAGCGGTGATGACCATATGCATGAGGCACAGGCAGGGTTGTCAGGGGCAGAAGCTGTGCCATTGGTTACCATCCCACCTATGTCCCCTTCATCTCCGTACACGGTTCTGATGCTGACACATACCACATCACCGTTGCCCATAGAGGAAGGACAGTCAGCGTCTGTTGGCATTGAGCAGGAATGTGTGGTGGCTACAGAAGGTGCAGGTACACACCATGTTGCCAGTGTAATGTCTGGTGATGTGCCACACAGGCATGTGGCTGGTGCTGCTCGTAGGAGGACCTCTGGCAGACATGCACCTGCTGTACAGGGTGCAGCAGCTGGTATCACCGGACGCATGTTCCAGACTGTAATGGCGACACAGGCACGTGCTGAACGGCAGAACCAAGAAGGGCAGAGGCTGCAGAGGGCCACAATCCGTTCCCTAAATGAGAACATCCAGTCATTGGCGAATGCTCAACAGCAGATTGCTAATGTTCTGGATAGGCGATTAGGTGAGATGGTTGGAATCCTCGACCGAGGCATGCCAATCCTCGAGCGTGAGCTGTCTGTGCTGGAACACCTGGTAGGGGTGAGGCGTAGGACACGTGGCCATAGGCCAGCAACACCACCTAGTGTAGGTCGACGTGTGCGTGCCACCTCTCATGCCCACTCACACAGTGCCGGTAGCAGCAGCAGTACAGCTGGTGCTACACCAACCACACCAGGACACAGCAGGCCACGTGGACGTGGCCCTGGCCGGTCCCAGTGTGGACACAGTTCCAGCGGACATGTGTCATCGGAGAGTGGCCACTCCACACCTCTACTCGGTAGTGCCCGTGCGACCCCAGGCAGGCACGGGTCACGTGGCCGCAGACGGACACAGTGAGCTGTACAACCTGCACTGTACAGTCTGGGGCTGCCAAGTATACCCCGTGTAGGCATCACAGATGGCTGAACTGTGTACACACATACCCACACACAGCAGACACAACTGTAGGGCTCCACCACATCCACATGCATTCTGCACAGTCATGCCCAGTAAATGCACCGGCCCTTACACACACACATGATGTCATCCATTGGTACAGCCTATGCCCCTGGCACACATATCACCCTGTGCATATGATGAAGCCTCTGCCGCATCACTGTCATCCACACCATCGGTGCACAGTTATGCAAATATATTCTGATGCACAGGGTGGACAAGTTAGTGAGAGGTGTATGTGATACCTGTGTACGCATAGTATGTGATGTGTATGTTGCAGTGGTTGTGTATGACAAGTGACAGGTGTGTATGTGACGTGGGTTGTGTACTGTCATCATGCAGCAGACATACCATGTAGTGCAGGTGCAGCATACATTGAGCTGTGTACAGGGTATGTGTGACGGTTACATGTGTAGCACCATGTTGGTTCTGTTAACCTGTACGCCTCATATGGTGTACTTGCATGTGCCTACTGGGAGCACTGTTATCAGTCCCCCACGTGTAGCTGTGGGTTACCCACAGGCACATCTGGCAATATCAGCATACCACAGGTACCCGCAACCTGCCTGGACACCTACATAGGTACATAAGTGCATAGGTACATACCAGGCTATGTGCCCTACGGCATGTGTAAGCCTAGCCAGAGTGTGTGTGGCCTTCACCACCCCTTAGGATGAGGATACTATATCCATTGGTCTGCTGTCCCTCTGTCCAGCA
>NC_056740.1:485174284-485211784 GCF_019279795.1 Protopterus annectens | reverse complement strand
GACTCTGTGGAAGCAGTATGAGACTGCATTAGGCTACACTCCATGGCAGCAGTATGATGCTGCATTAGGCTACACTCCATGGCAGCAGTATGAGGCTGCATTAGAGTACACTCTGTGGAAGTAGTATGAGGCTGCATTAGAGTATACTCTGTGGCATCAGTATGGTGCTACATTAGGGTACACTCTGTGGCACCAGTATGATGCTGTATTAGATTACACTTTGTGGCACTTGTGTGATGCTGCATTAGGGTACACTCCATGACAGCAGTATGATGCTGCATTAGGGTGCACTCCGTCTCAGCAGTATAATCTGCATTATGGTACACTCCATGGCAGCAGTATGCTACTTAATTAGGGTACACTCTGTGGCAGCAGTATGATGCTGCATTAGGCTGCACTCTATGACACTTGCATGATGCTGCATTAGGGTACACTCTGTGGCAGCAGTATGATGCGGCAGTACGGTATACTCTGTAGCAGCAGTATGAGTCTACATTTAGGTACACTCTGTGACACCTGTAGGATGCTGCATTAGGATACACTCCATGGCAGAAGTATGATGCTGCACTAAGGTATTCTGTGTGGGTGCAGTATGATGCAGCATTAGAGTACACTCTGTGGCACCAGAATGATGTCGCATTAGGGTACACTCTGTGGCTCCTGTATGATGCTGCATTAGGGTACACACTGTCGAAGCAGTATGAGGCTGCATTAGGCTACACTGCATGGCAACAGTATGATGCTGCATTTGGGTACACTCTGTGAAAGCAGTATAAGGCTGCATTCGGCTACACTCCATGGCAGCAGTATGATGCTGCATAGGGTACACTCTGTAGCAGCTGTATGATGCTGCATTAGGGTACAATTTATGGCACCTGTATGATGCCGCATTAGAGTACACTCCATGGCAGCAGTATGATCCTGTAGTGGGGTGCACTCTGTGGCTGCAGTATGATGCTAAAGTGCGGTGCACTCTGTGGCTGCAGTATGATGCTAAAGTGGGGTGCACTCTGTGGCTGCAGTATGATGCTAAAGTGGGGTGCACTCTGTGGCTGCAGTATGATGCTAAAGTGGGGTGCACTCTGTGGCTGCAGTATGATGCTGCATTAGGGTGTGCTCCATGGCTGCAGTATGATGCTGGATTTTGGTAGACTCTATAGAAGCAGTATGAGGCTGCATTTTGGTACACTCCATGGCAGCATTATTTTGGTGCATTAGAGTACACTTTATGGAAGCAGTATGATGCTTCACTCCATGGCAGCAGTATGATGCTGCATTAAGCTACTCTTCATGGTAGCAGTATGATGCTGCATTAGAGTACAGTCTGTGGAAGCAGTATGATGCTTCATTAGGGTACACTCGGTGACTCCTTTATGATGCTGCATTAAAGTACACTCTGTGACATCAGTATGCTGCTGTATTAGGGTGCACTCACAGCAGTATGATGATGCATTAGAGTACACTCTGTGATACCTGGAGGATGCTGCATTAGGCTACACTCTGTGGCACCTGTATGATGTTGCTTTACAGTACACTCCATGGCAGCAGTATGATGCTGCATTAGAGTACACTCCACGGCAGCAGTATGATGCTGCATTAGGGTACACTGTGTGGCAGCAGTATGATGCTGCATTAAGGTACACTCTGTGGCACCAGTATGGTGCTGCATTAGAGTACACTCTATGGCAGCCGTATGATGCTACATTAAGGTACACACTGTGCCAGCAGTATGATGCTGCATATGGGTACACTCCATGGCAACAGTATGAGCTGCCTTAGGGCACACTCCATGGCAGCAGTATGATATGGCATTAGGGTACACTCTGAGGCAGTAGTATGATGCTGCATTAGGGTACACTCCATGGCAGCAGTATGATGCAGCATTAGGGTACACTCTGTGACACCTGTATGATGTTCCATTAGGGTACACTCCGTGGCGGCAGTATGATACCGCATTATGTTACACTCCATGGCAGCAGTATGATGCTGTATTAGGGTACAATCCATGGCAGCAGTATAATCTGCATTAGGATACAATCCATGGGAGCAGTATGATGCTGCATTAGGGTACACTCCTTGGCAGCAGTATGATGCTGCTTTAGGTTACACTCTGTGACACCTGTATGATGCTACATTAGGGTACATTCCGTAGCAGCAGTATTATGCTGCATTAGAGTATACTGTGTGGAAGCTGTGTGATGCTGCATTATGGTACACTCTGTGGCAGCAGTATGAGTTTGCCTTAGAGTACATTCTGTGACACCTGCATGATGCTGCGGTAGGGTACACTCTGGGACACCGGTACAATGTGGCATTAGGGTGCACTCTGTGGAAGCAGTATGAGACTGCATTAGGCTACACTCCATGGCAGCAGTATGATACTGCATTAGGGTACACTCTGTGACTCCTGTATAATGCAGCATTAGGGTACACTCACAGCAGTATGATGCTGCATTAGGGTTCACTGTGTGGCACATGTAAGATGCTGCATTAGAGTACACTCCATAGCAGCAGTATGTTGCTGCATTGGGGTGCACTCTGTGGCAGCCGTATGATGATGCATTAGGCTACGCTCTGTAGCAGGAGTATGATGCTGCATTAGGGTACACTCAGTGGCAGCAGTATGATGTTGCATTAGGGTACAATCTCTGGCACATGTATGATGCTGCATTACAGTACACTCCATGGCAGCCGTATAATGCTGCATTAGGGTACATTCCATGGCAGCAGTATGATGCTGCATTAGGGTACACTCCATGGCAGATTATGGTGCTGCATTAGGGTGTACTCCATGGCAGCAGTATGATTCTGCATTAGGGTACACTCCATGGCAGCAGTATGATGCTGCATTAGGGTACACTGTGTGGCAGCAGTATGATGCTGCATTAAGGTACATTCCATGGCAGCAGTAGGATGCTGCATAAGGGTACACTCTGTGGCATCAGTATGAGCTGCATTAGGGTACACTCCATGGCAGCAGTATGATACAGCATTACTGTACACTCTGTGGCAGCAATATGATGCTACATTAGGGTACACTCCGTGACAGTAGTATGAGTCTACATTCAGGTACATTCTGTGACACCTGTAGGATGCTGCATTAGGATACACTCCATGGCAGCCGTATGATGCAGCATTAAGGTACACTCTGTGACACCTGTATGATGTTACATTAGGGTATGCTCCATGGCAACAGTATGATGCTATATTAGGGTACACTACATGGCAGCAGTATGATGCTGCATTAGGCTACATTGTGTGACAGCAGTATGATTTGCATTAAGGTACACTCTGTGGCACCAGTATGGTGCTGCATTAGGGTACACTCTATGGCAGCAGTATGATGCTGCATTAGGGTATACTCCGTGGCAGCAGTATGAGCTGCATTATGGTACACTCTGTGGCAGCAGTATGATGCTGCATTAGGGTATACTGTGTGGAAGCTGTATGATGCTGCATTAGGGTGCACTCTGTGGCATTGGTATGATGTTGCATTAGGGCACATCCATGGCAGCAGTATGATGCTGCATTATGGTACACTCTATGTCACTTGTATGATGCTGCATTAGGGTACTCTCTTTGGAAGCAGCATGATGCGGAGGTAGGGTAAACTCCATGGCAGCAGTATGATACTGCATTATGGTACACTCTGTGGCAGCAGTATGATGCTACATTTGGCTGCACTCTATGACACGTGTATGATGCTGAATTAGGGTACTGTCTGTGGCAGCAGTATAATGCGGCAGTAGGGTACACTCTGTGGCAGAAGTATGAGTCTACATTCAGGTACACTCTGGCACTGGTAGGATGCTGCATTAGGATACACTCCATGGCAGAAGTATGATGCTGCATTAAGGTATACTGTGTGAGTGCAGTATGATGCAGCATTAGAGTACACTCTGTGGCACCTGAATGATGCCGCATTAGGGTACACTCTGTGGCATCTGTATGATGCCGCATTAGGGTACACTCTGTGGTTCCTGTATAATGCTGTATTAGGGTACACTTTGTGGCACTTGTGTGATGTTGCATTAGGGTACACTCCATGACAGCAGTATGATGCTGCATTAGGGTGCACTCCATCTCAGCAGTAGAAGCTGCATTAGGGTACACTCCATAGCAGCAGTATGATACTTAATTAGGGTACACTCGGTGGCACCCTTATGATGCTGCATTAGGGTACACTCCATGACAGCAGTATGATGCTGCATTAGGGTACACTCCGTCTCAGCAGTATAATCTGCATTACGGTACATTCCATGGCAGCAGTATGCTACTTAATTAGGGTACACTCTGTGGCAGCAGTATGATGCTGCATTAGGCTGCACTTGCATAATGCTGCATTAGGGTACACTCTGTGGCAGCAGTATGATGCGGCAGTAGGGTATACTCTGTGGCAGCAGTATGAGTCTACATTCAGGTACACTCTGTGGCACCTGTAGGATGCTGCATTAGGATACATTCCATGGCAGAAGTATGATGCTGCATTAAGGTATACTGTGTGGGTGCAGTATGATGCAGCATTAGAGTACACTCTGTGGCACCTGAATGATGCTGCATTAGGGTACACTCTGTGGCACCTGTATGATGCCGCATTAGGGTACACTCTGTGGCTCCTGTATGATGCTGCATTGGAGTACACTCTGTGACACCTGTATGATGCTGCATTAGGGTACACACTGTCAAAGCAGTATGAGGCTGCATTAGGCTACACTGCATGGCAACAGTATGATGCTGCATTAGGATACACTCTGTGAAAGCAGCATAAGGCTGCATTCGGCTACACTCTATGGCAGCAATATGATGCTGCATAGGGTACACTCTGTAGCAGCAGTATGATGCTGCATTAAAGTACAATCTGTGGCATCAGTATAATGCTGCATTAGGCTACACTCTGTTACACTTGTATGATGCTGCATTAGGGTACACTTTATGGCACCTGTATGATGCCGCATTAGAGTACACTCCATGGCAGCAGTATGATCCTGCAGTGGGGTGCACTCTGTAGCTGCAGTATGATGCTAAAGTTGGGTGCACTCGGTGGCTGCAGTATGATGCTAAAGTGGGGTGCACTCAGTGGATGCAGTATGATGCTAAAGTGGGGTGCACTCTGTGGCTGCAGTATGATGCTAAAGTGGGGTGCACTCTGTGGCTGCAGTATGATGCTGCATTAGGGTGTGCTCCATGGCTGCAGTATGATGCTGGATTTTGGTAGACTCTGTAGAAGCAGTATGAGGCTGCATTTGGGTACATTCCATGGCAGCATTATTTTGGTGCATTAGAGTACACTTTGTGGAAGGAGTATGAGGCTGCATTAGGCTGCACTCCATGGCAGCAGTATGATGCTGCATTAAGCTACTCTCCATGGTAGCAGTATGATGCTGCATTAGAGTACAGTCTGTGGAAGCAGTATGATGCTTCATTAGGGTACACTCTGTGGCACCTTTTTGATGCTGCATTAGGGAGCACTCTGTGACTCCTTTATGATGCTGCATTAAAGTACACTCTGTGACATCAGTATGCTGCTGTATTAGGGTGCACTCACAGCAGTATGATGATGAATTAGAGTACACTCTGTGACACCTGTAGGATGCTGCATTAGGCTACACACTGTGGCACCTGTATGATGCTGCTTTACAGTACACTCCATGGCAGCAGTATGATGCTGCATTAGAGTACACTCCATGGCAGCAGTATGATGCTGCATTAGGGTGCACTCTGTGGCACCAGTGTGATGCTGCGTTAGGGTACATCCATGACAGCATATGATGCTGCATTAGGATACACTCTGTGACACCAGTATGGTGCTGCATTAGGGTACACTCTGTGGCAACAGTATCATGCTGCAATAGGGTACACTCTGTGGCACCTGTATGATGCTGCATTAGGGTACACTCCATGGCAAAAGTATGATGCTGTATTATGGTACACTCTGTGGCACCTATATGATGCTGCATTAGGTACAGTTGGTGGCAGCATTATGATCTGCATTAAGGTACACTCCATGGCAGCAGTATGATGCTGCATTATGGTACACCCTGTGGCACCTATACGATGCTGCATTAGGGTGCACTATGCGTCAACAGTATGATGCTGCATTAGGGTACACTCTGTGAAAGCAGTATGATGTGGCATTTGGGTGCACTCCATGGCAGAAGCATGATGCTGCATTATTGTACACTCTGTGGCACCTGTATGATGCTGCATTTGGGTACACTCCATGGCAGCAGTATGATGCTGTATTAGGATACCCTCTGTGGCAGCAGTGTGATACTGCATTAGGGTGCACTCTGTGACACTTCTATGATGCTGCATTAGGATACACTCTGTGACACCTGTATGATGTTGCATTAGGGTATACTCCATGGCAGCAGTATGATGCTGCATTAGGTTACACTGTGCTGCAGCAGTATGATGATGCATTAAGGTACACTCTTTGGCACCAGTATGGTGCTGCATTAAGCTACACTCTGTGGCACTTGTATGATGCTGCTTTACAGTACACTGCATGGCAGCAGTATGATGCTGCATTAGAGTACACTCCATGGCAGCAGTATGATGCAGCATTAGGGTGCACTCTGTGGCACTAGTCTGATGCTGCATTAGGGTACATCCATGGCAGCATATGATGCTGCATTAGGTTACACTCTGTGGCACCAGTATGGTGCTGCATTAGGATACACCCTGTGGCAACAGTATCATGCTGCTATAGGGTACACACTGTAACACCTGTATGATGCTGCATTAGTGTACACTCCATAGCAAAAGTATGATGATATATTACGGTACACCCTGTGGCACCTATATGATGCTGCATTAGGTACACTCTGTGGCAGCATTATGATCTGCATTAATGTACACTCCATGGCAGCAGTATGATGCTGCATTATGGTACACCCTGTGGCACCTATATGATGCTGCATCAGGGTACACTCCATGGCAGCAATATGATGCTACATTAGAGTGCACTCTGTGGCAGCAATATGATCTGCACTAAGTACACTCTGTGGAAGCAGTATGATGCTGCATTTGGGTGCACTCCATGGCAGCAGTATGATGCTGCATTATTGTACACTCTGTGGCACCTGTATGATGCTGCATTTGGGTACACTCCATGGCAGCAGTATGATGCTGCATTAGGATACACTCTGTGGCAGCAGTGTGATGCTGCATTAGGGTACACTCCGTGGCAGCAGTATGATGCAGCATTAGGGTACACTCTGTGGCATCAGTATGATGCTCCAATAAGGTACACTCTGTGGTAGCAGTATGATTCTGCATTAGGCTACACTCTGTGATGCCTGTAGGATTGTGCATTAGGGTACACTCCATGGGAGATGTATGATTATGAATTAGGGTATACTATGTGGAGGCAGTGTGTTGCTGCATTAGGATGCACTCCCTGGCAGCAGTATGATGCTGCTTTAAGGGTACACTCCATGGCAGCAGTATGATGCTGCATTAGAGTACACTCTGTGTCACCTGTATGATGCTGCATTAAGGTACACTCTGTGGCACCTGTATGATGCTGCATTAAGGTACTCTCTGTGGCACCTGTATGATGTTGCATTAGAGTACAGTCTGTGACACCTGTATGATGCTGCATTTGGGTACACTCCATGGCAGCAGTATGATGCTGCATTAGGATACACTCTGTGGCAGCAGTATGATGCTGCATTAGGGTACACTTTGTTAAAGCAGTATGATGCTGCATTAGGTTACACTCTGAAAAAGCAGTATGATGCTGCATGAAGGTACACTCTGTGGCATCAGTATGGTAATGCATTAGGGTGCACTTACAGCAGTATGATGATGCATTAGGGTACACTTGATGGCAGCAGTTTGATTCTGCATTAGGGTACATTCTGTGACACCTGCATGATGCTGCATAAGGATACACTCTGTGGCAGCATGATGCTGGACTAAGTTATACTGTGTGGTAGCAGTATGATGCTGCATTAGGGTACACTGTATCGCAGCAGTATGATGCTGCATTAGAGTATACTCTGTGGCATCTGTATGATGCTGCATTAGGGTACACTCCTTGGCAACAGTATAATTTTGCAAAAGGGTACACTTCTTGGCAGCAGTATGATGCTGCAATTGGGTACACACCATGGCAGCAGTATGATGTTGCATTAGGGTACACTCCATTGCAGCAGTGTGATGCTGCATTAGGGTACACACCATGCCAGCAGTATAATGCTGCATTAGGGTACACTCCATGTCACCAGTATGATGCTGCATTAGAGTACACTCCATGGCAGCAGTATACTGCTTCATTAGGGCACACTCTGTGGCAGCAGTATGATGCTGCATTAAGGTACACTCTGTGACACCAGTATGTTGCTGCATTAGATTACATCCATGCCAGCAGTATGATGCTACATTAGGGTACACTCTGTGGCACCAGTATAGCGCTGCATTAGGGTACACTCTGTGGCAGCAGTATGAGGCTGTATTATGTACACTCTGTAGCACCTGTATGATGCTGCATTAGGGTACACTCTTTGGCAGCAGTATGATCTGCATTAGGGTAGACTCCATGGCAGCAGTTTGATGCTGTATTTGGGTATAATCTATGGCAGCAGTATGATCTGCATTAGGGTACATCCATGGCAGCAGTATGCTGCTGCATTAGGGTACACTTCGTGGCACCAGCATGGTGCTGCATTAGGGTACACTCTGTGGCAGCAGAATGATGCTGCATTAGGGTGCACTCAGTGGCAGCAGTATGATCTACATTGGGGTGCACTCTGTGCCTGCAGTATGATGCTTCCTTAGGGTGCACTCTTTGACACCTGTATGATGCTGCATTTGGGTACACTCCATGGCAGCAGTATGATTCTGCATATAGGTACCCTCCATGGCAGCAGTATGATGCTGCATTTGGGTACACTCAGTGGCAGCAGCATGATACTGCATTAATGTACCCTCTATGGCCCCAGTATGGTGCTGCGTTAGGGTTTCCTTGGCAGCAGTATGATGCGGCATTAGAGTACACTCAGTGGCAGCAGTATGATGCTGCAATAAGGTACACTCTGTGGCACCAGTATGGTGCTGCATTAGGGTACTCTCCATGTCAGCAATATGATGCTGCATTAGTGTACACTCCATGGCAGCATTGTGATACAGCATTAGGGTACATTGTGTGGCAGCAGTATGATGCAGTATCAGAGTACACTCCATGGAAGCAGTATGATGCTGCATTAGGGTGCACTTTGTGGTACCAGTATGGTGCTGTATTAGGGTACATCCATTGTAGCAGTATGATGCTGCATTAGGGTACACTCTGTGGCTCCATTATGGTGCTGCATTAGGATACACTCTGTGGCACTAGTACGATGCTGCATTAGAGTACACTCTGTGGCACCTGTATGACGCAGTATTAGGGTACACTCTATGGTAGCAGTTTGAAGCTGTATAAGGGTACACTCTGTGGCACCTGCATGATGCTGCATTAGGGTACACCCCATGGCAGCAGTATGATCTGCATTAGGGTACACCCCATGGCAGCAGTATGATCTGCATTAGGGTACACTCCATGGTAGTAGTATGATGCTGCACTATGATACACTGTGTGGCACCTGTATGATGCTGCATTAGGGTACACCCCATGGCAGCAGTATGATCTGCATTAGGGTGCACTCCATGGTAGTAGTATGATGCTGCACTATGATACACTGTGTGGCACCTGTATGATGCTGCATTAGTGTGCGCTCTCTGACACATGAATGATGCTGCATTAGGGTGCACTCTGTGACACTTCTATGATACTGCATTAGGGTACACTCTGTGGCAGCAGTATGATTCTGCATTAGGCTACACTCTGTGACACCTGTAGGATTCTGCATTAGGGTACACTGCATGGCAGAAGTGTGATGCTGCATTAGGGTACACTCTGCGGCAGAAGTATGATTCTGCATTAGAGTACACTTTGTGGCACCTGCATGATGCTGAATTAGGGTACACTCTGTGGCACTTGTGTGATGCTGTATTAGGGTACACTCTGTGACACCTGTATGATGCTTCATTAGGGTACACTCTGTGGAAGCAGTATGATGCTGCATTAGGGTATACTCCATAGCAGCAGTATGATGGTGCATTAAAGTACACTCTGTGGCATCAATATGGTGCTGCATTAGGGTGCACTCACAACAGTATGATGCTGCATTAGGGTGCACCTTCTGGCAACAGTATGATATTACATTGGGGTGCACTTTGTGGCAGTAGTATGATGCTGCATTTGGGTACATTCTGTACCAGCAATATGATGCTGCGTTAGAGTACACTCTGTGGCACCTGTATGATTCTACATTTGGGTACACTCCATGGCAGCAGTATGATACTGCATTAGGGTGCACTCCTTCGCAGCAGTGTGATGCTACATTAGGGTACACTCCATGGCAGCAGCATGATGCTGCATTAGGGTACACTCTTTGGCAGCAGTATGATGCTGCTTTAGGTTACACTCTGTGACACCTGTATGATGCTACATTAGGGTACATTCCGTGGCAGCAGTATGATGCTGCATTAGGGTATACTGTGTGGAAGCTGTATGATGCTGCATTGGGGTACACTCCACGGCAGCAGTATGATGCTGCATTAGGGTACACTCTATGGCAGCAGTATGATGCTGGATTAGGTTACACTCTGTGGCAGCAGTTTGATGCTGCATTAGAGTTCACTGTGTGACACCTCTATGATGCTGCATTAGGGTACACTCCATGGCAGCAGTATGATGCTGCATTAGGGTACACTCCATGGCAGCAGTATGATGCTGCCTTAGGGTCCTCATCTCTTTACTAGTCCCCTGATGTTGGGTTGGGTAGAGCTCGGGGAGGCAAAGGCAGGATCATTAGACCCAGTGATTGGGGAGAGAAGCTAATGGCCATCTTTGGGGAGATAAAAAAACGAATGGTGGACATTATAGTTGGGTAACTGAATGGTGGATATTATAGTAGGGAATACATTAACAGTCAATTTAGTTCACTATTTATTCAGAGATTCGGATGAGAAAACAGCAGTAGACATATAACTAAAAGTCAGACATTAAAATAGAAGGATAACATGAACATGTTCCAGGGAAAAAAAATATTGTGGGAAGAAATATCCAGGGAATTGTTATGACTAGGCTTGTATAGGGCCTACGGCTGATAGCCTAGTACCAACCTATGAACCTATGAGCATCAAAAAGCACACATGTATAATGAGAAAGATATAATAAGAAGAGAAAGGTAGCAACAATTGCTAATTATTTAAACTTATATGGTGTCTTTTGTACTAAGATTTTTGAGTGGCCCAAACTGTTTCCTTATGGGGTGGTGATATAATATAGTAAAATCAAAACACCATGCTTTACCATTTACAAGATGCAAAATTGACATTATGTATCAGGTACTTTTTACAAGATGCAAAATGGACGTTATATATCCGGTTGGTATGGTAATGCTGATATATCTGGGATTATTTTCCCATTCCAAGAAATTGTATGCTATTTGAGAAAAAAAGCCAGGCTATGAGGATACCAGTGCTTACCATAACAAGTTATCAGTAACTCCCAGAGGAGAAGCTTTAAATGATGTAATATGATTCAGTGTAGGTGGTGTTACAGAAGTGATATAGTAATGAAAGTATAACAGATATATTATCATTTCCATTTCTTATAACTGTATTAATGAAGGTAGGGATGACAGGAAGGTGACCTTGTAACTCCAGGTGACCTATGAGTTGGTACTTTTGGCCTTTTGAAATGTCTCCAGATATAGCCAGATATTCAGTTTTAGAGGTGGAGGTTAAGAACTAATTAAGTTGTTGAATGACTTCTACAAGTCTGACATAAATGTCTACATTCCTTACTGCTAGTAAGACAATAATGTCAGCAAGCAATAATGTCATTTGCTGAAAGGTATTAGTATAGGCTGTCTGACAATAAATATAGTTTCTCTAGCCAAAATCTCTGCAGACCTACTCCCTTAATTTCAGACCTTGTTATTCACTTCCTCAGGTGGACTTTAAAGAAGACTTAAAATGTGCCCCGCTAATAAATATTTGGCATAAGATTTCAAAGTATGCACATTCAAGACAAAAAGATTCACCTATTACTTGGGTTGGTCCTTACAAAAAGGAAATCATACAAAGAAAAGAGAACCCCCAGAATGCAAGAGTTTGACAGCTACACTGAAGAAAGAGATTATTTCAGATATGTGAGACCTGACAAGGGGGATACCTTGACCCACCAGAGGGAGTATAGCAATTGTATATGGTGATAATGGAGAACACTGGGCCATGTTAGTAGTTTGCATAGCCATCAAAATATTATAGCAGTGTCATATTTCGACAGTTGTTGCTGTACATTCTGTTTCTGAAGAGGAGGATAAGTATTTTACTCTGAGTAGCAATTGAACAGATAACATAAGTTCAGTGTCCTGAAACACTGTCTGCGCATGCTGAAACACGTGCATCTGACCATTGTTCATTAGGGACAAAAGCACCTCTAAAAATCAAATGGGAAAAAAATGCAGTAGCCTCCAAACACAACAAAAGGCAACCTAAGACCCGGCCAGCAGAAAAGGGTCTCGGAACACAGCTTACTTCTCCCTGCCTTGAAAATACTTATATAATAACCCCTTCAAAGGGAAGAGGCCCACCTGAAGATTTTAAAGTAGGAACACTAGCCTTAGCCTACAAGGGCAAGAAGAATACAGTTAGTTTCATTGAGTTCCAAGGTCCAACAGTACACTGCATTCATGGAAAGCGGCATTGCAGATCCTTCAAATCAGTTCCTGTTTTTTTTTTTGCTTATATTTACTGGAATAAAAACTGTTACTACATAGTAAAATAACATCAAAAACCTATACCAGTGGCAAACATGCACATAAAACCTTCAACCTGCTATCAGATTGAATGTACAACTTGGCTAATACAACAGATGTACAACCTGCTAAGCCAACAAATTGCATCCTGCTAACTCAGTGGATGTAATCATCTCAAAACTGTAGTCCTGTAGTTTGCACACTGACATATAAGGGAACAAACCATATCCAGAAGGGGAAGGGGATGGAGAGGCTACACGTCCTTCATAACTTCAAAATTCTCCTCCTCCTCCTCTTGCTTAGTAGCAATCAATATTTTATTTTAAACAACCACAATCCATCAGTACACCCTTACTGTAGCACACAACTTTATGTTATCTGAGTGTATAAAAAGAAAAGCTTGTCTGGTCATGTCGCACCTGATATGCCAAGGTGCCCAGTAAGGGATTCAGCAAAACTGAGGAAGCTGCCATATCTGCAGTAAAGTGGGGGGAAGGGTGATTTAAACAAAGGTTTTTAGATTCAGCATATTAATCCTGTAACAATACTAAGGTATATTGGAGTTATTCTACTATAACATGGAAGAAAAGTGGCAAAAATAACCGAGCCTATAGGAAGTTTTATTGCTGATAATGGAAAACATTGGACCTTGCATAATATGTCACACAATATTCTGGATTTTCACTTACTCAAGGTCCAGTGTTCTCAATTATTGCCCACTATGTTGCCTGTCTTTCACTCTGTCAGTTCTTGACAAAGAGCCATGTCTGGGGAAGAAGTATGTAAATGAAGTCCTCCAGAATCTTCCATTCACCAAAATCATTTATGATTTTTGAGAGATGTCATCTTGTGGCAACCAGGATTTCAGCTGCCCTGCCTTGATATAGTGGTATTAAATCATCTGCCAGTAAAAGATGCTCCATGAAAACTATATCTGAACATCATTGTCCTGACGTGCAAGAGACCTGGATATGCATAATAATTCATAACTGCCAGAGTTAGCTATTCTTCTTAATGTTAGTACCTCTCCATCTTATCAGCTCTCCAAAGTGGCCAACATTTGTGTATAATCATGCATTAAAACATCTACTCTCCCATGAAAATGTATTCTTACAAGAGATCACATGTATCATTATATACAAAAGTCTACCGAGCCTCAAGCATTCTTTGTGGTCCATGTTTGCATCTTAGTCGCAAACTACATCTTTTCTCAGCAATTAAAGATGCTGAAATATGTGAAATCTTTTTACAAAGTTTCCAGTTTAATTTGTATTTGAGGAAAGAAATTAATACCTATTCTAGTTACACCTAAATTATTTACTTAGAACTTTTCCCTTGTATGAACAAAATCATGCCTAAACTCATAGAAAATGCAAGATAACTGGGCCCTGTGGCCAATTACATCTTGCAAGTACCCCCTTAGACATTACCTCCTTTTTGTCACATTGCTTAATTTGGAGTAAAAGTTTGTTCCAGAGAAGGGGTAAGAGTTGCATGACAAATCTGTCTATCCACAGAGTTTTATTTGTTGAAATAGGTTTAGGTCATTAGCTCTAGTGTTAGTGGGACTGTTTTGATTTGTGGAGATATTTAAAGAATCATTTGTTTTGAGAAGTAATACAAGGTCAAGGAGGGTTGGATCTTTCATGGTTCAAAAGACATTCACACCACTGGAGCTCTGGAGGTTTATAATCTAACTTCAAATGACTGCGTCCTGAGTTTTGTGATAAAATCAAGTTGTGCTATCACATTTGAAAGAGATTTTCATATCTAAGTGTTACTAAAAATGTAAATGGCAAACTGTTCCATGCAAACAAATCAAATCTTTACAGTGGTAGTATTTACTAAATTATTGGTCTTAAACTGGATTTTACGGGATCATAGGAAGACACTAGGCTATTGGCACTGAGACCCTTATAGCCTAGCCAATAGTTTAGCCCAGGTTTAGACAAGTCAGCACCCAAAGCCCTTGTCCAGCAGGAACACAAGTGAAATCCCAGGGGTGTATTTTCTGTTTCCCATCCAGTTATCCAGGTTGTGCTTAAAAAGGGATAATGAGGTGCTCTGCTTGATGTGGAGAGGGAGTCTATTCCACAGATGGGGGAGTCTCTGGGACACAGATCTGTCCCACCAATAAGTCCTATTGATGTCACAGACTAGGTTGAGGTCATGTGTGTGGATTACGCAAATGGAGCTTGACTTGTGGATATGCAGCAGTCCCATTAAGGCAGGGTCTGATATTGCTTTGTATGCCAGACAGAAGTTACCTCTAAGGAGTCTGTATGAAACTGAGTAGAGAGACATGGCTTTAGCCTATCTTTGTAGGGTAGATGTTTGAGGCCCTGGATTCTTCTTGTGAGGAACCTCTGTGGTCTCTCCAGCTTTTGATGTGCTTTGCGAGGTACATGCCGAAGTGGGCGTCGCACTCGATAATTGGCCTTATAAGGGAAAATACAGGGATGCTACAGGGATGTTATGACCACCTTGTCCCTGGAAGAGATACCCTTACTTATGAGGTGGGCCATGTAGAAAGTTTTCCGTACAATGGAAGCAACATGGTGGTCAAAATTCAGGTTCCTAGCAACCTCGGTGCCCAAATCCCTCACGACTGATTGCGTGCTTAGGACATTGTTATTAATGTGATAATATATGGTGACATCACTGTCCCCAAAGGGGATGATGATGCATTTTTTTGGCAATCAGCTTGTAGCCATTTTTCTGGCACCAGTCATCTGTTTGGGTGAGGTGCTCTTGGAGGATGTCCACATCACTTGGGGAATTGATGACTGCACCCAGCTTGCAGTCATCTGCAAACTTGGTCAGCCATAGCACACTGGTTTTGGCCTGCACCTCAGAGAAGTATATCCTGAATAACAGAGGCCCCAAGACCAATCCCTGGGATATGCCACTCATCACCGGTCTACTGTTTGAGGTGACTTTCTCTATTTTGATTAGGTGAGTTCTATCAGTGAGCCAGTTTGCTGCCCATCTGACAACATACGGATTGATGCCTAGTTGAGAGAGTTTATCTATTATGCCTGAGTGGAGAATAGTGTCAAAGGCTTTGTCCAGGTCAAGGTAGGTGGTGTGCACCATCTTCCCCCTCGTCCATGGCTTTGGTGGCTGTCCCAAAGAAGTCAACCAGATTTAACAGACATGACATCCCCTTGATAAAGCCAAACTGTGTGGGGTCAAGTGTTTGGAGGTTGTCAATGTCCCTGTTAATGAGGTCCATGATAATCCATTCCATAGCCTTGCAGATCAGGGGCTGTTCTCCACTCAACTGGGACAAAGCCAGTACTCAGGCTTTGGTTGAATAGGATGCCTAATGGTGCTGCAGGTTCATGCCTGAGTTCATGTAGGATGCAGCCTCATATGTTATCAGGTCCCATGGCGGCTGTATTTTTTTCCTTTGAGAGGGCAGTGATAACCTGTTCCCATTCCCTAGAGATAAGGGGAGGTGGGCAGGTACTGAGGATGTTCTGATTTACTGATGTGGGGACAGATGGGTGAAGTTTTCACTGAATCTGTCAAGCACTAGGTTGGCTCTGTCTACAGCATTTGTGTATGTGGTGTCCTTGACCACCAGTTCTGAACAGATCTAATCGAATTGACCGTAGCTAGTGGGTGGGGTCAGGGGAGATGCTGACTTCAAAAGTGACTACTTTATGGTCAGATCATATGAGGGAGGATGATACTGTAGGGGTGCTGCAGTGGTTACACATGTTGGTTAATACCAAGTCCAAGATATTATCACCTCTTGTGAGGGTACTGACGGTTCCAAGGCATTTGCTTTGAGAAAAATCGAGGAATCTCTGGGCATTTACGTTCTAGCATGAGTAGTTTTTCCAACCTATGGTTGGGTAGTTAAAGTCACCCAGGATCAAGGTAAAGGGTTGAATCTTGATAGATTCAGAGAGGTCCAGATAGGTGGAGTGGGCATCTTGAGTCATATTTGGGGGCCTGCAGCTAGCTATAATTTGAATAGGAGTCTTGTCAATGGTTAACTGCACCTGGAGTGTCTCCTGTGTGTTATACTGTTTGACCAGCCTGGAGGTGTGTGTGTCTTTAATATATTTTGAAACTTCACCTCCTTTGGCTTTGCTGCCCACAGTTTGGGGTCTGAATGCATGATAGGATGAGTAACCAGGTAAGGCTGGGGTGATCTCCGCAGCTTTGAACCGGGTTTCTGTGACTGCACAAATGTCATTATCTTCCAGGGTTAAGAATGCTTGCAATGGGTGCAGTTTTGTATTTAGACTCCTAGAATTTAGCAGCATAACCTTTAATTTGCTTTTTGTTGAAATATTTATGTTGGTTTTATCAACCTCAGGACTTTTTCTAAAAAAGGCACTATGGAGGAGGCAAGGGCCTTTGCCAGAAGCCTGAAGTCCAAATGATACAGATGCAGGCCATCTCTAGCAAAGCTTTGTGGCCTGTTAATCATATCATCCAAGGCTGTCAGGTACTGGATCCCCCTGGAATGACATCAGAAACTAAGTCAATTGTTGAAGTGAATAATTTTCTGTTTGTATTGAGGCATCATTCTGGGTGACGGTAGAATGCTGCTTAAGGCTAGGGACATACCTGCCTGGGACACATATTCAGTGAGCTCAATCATGTCTCTCTTCACATAGTCCAGGTATGTTACATCTCAAGTCGTTCACCCCAACATGGACAATGACAGAGTCATAACAGTACCTATTGTTGAGAGACTTGAGTGTGTGTGTGATATGGCGGATTCTGGCAACTGACAGACAACTAACTGTGACTTTCTCCTTATCCAGCTTGGTGAGAGACACATCTGTGTGTCTCACAATGGAGTCTCCTATGAATAATATGTTAGGTTTATGGTTAGGCCTTTGTGGTTGTGAGACACAGGTGTGTGGACTATGCATGGTATGTGGTGTGGAGGGTTGTGGAGTTCTCATGTGTTTTTGTCTCTGAGGTCTCCTTTGTTTGGTATGTTTTTGTTGAGAACCTACACATATGTGGGTGGGTGTTACGTAGTTGTATAAGTAATAATACACATAGTAAATATTAATTTTGTAATATTTTATAATAAACTTTCCTAAATAGTCATAGACCTCCTAGAAGGAACTAAAATAATTAATGCAATTTTGGCCATCCAAAAAGAGTAGAATGACAATGCAGGATAGAGGAAAAGCCTGGAATGAACGGAAAAAATAAAACTACAATATATGTCAGAAAACTTCAGAATACTCTACAACTGTATTAAAAAGCAAATAAATGAAGACAAAAACTATAACAACATTGAGAACAATAACAAACATAACCCTAAAAAATACTGGTCAACCACTAAAGAAATATTACATCCTGGCCAAAAAGTCAACCCTCACCACTCACCCGATAACTCACAACTCAAAACTGTAATAGAATAAAACTCTTAATTCAGAGATAGTGCAGCACACTTAACTAAGGATTCAGAACACGTAATCTCAACCCTGTCCAACTATCATCACATCCACTTTCTTAAACCTGTGCCCACATCATACATCAATTACTCTTAAACAAACTTAAACCATACTCTATTTCAGCTGATGACCTTTCAACTGAGTACTTTAAAATAGTAGCCAGTAGCATTGCTTATTCTGTCTCAAGCCTTATAACTAGGTCAGTCCAGAAATCTTGCATTCCTTTTCTCTGGAAAAAATGAATAAAGTGGTCTTGCCTAGCCCAGTATGTGGTCATCAGTCGAAAAGCTCTCTCTCCCCATGGAATATGGAGGGGCAAGACTAAAATAATAAAAAGAAAACTAGCTGAGCGTGTGCTGCTTTCTGGTTTATATTTGTTTGTTTTCCATTTTAAACTTCTTTCTTTATTGCACCTTGTCAGTAGAGTGGATAAACTGATGGGGGTTGGTCTGTTGTGAAAGAATATAACCTATTTAAAGAAACAAGATTGATTAGTTTATTGTATGAAAAACAATATGTAAATAGAGGATTGTCCAGAGTTGTCAGTGCTGTAAACCACATTGTCTGTTATCTCAGTTATCTCAGTTGTTTGAGCATTGATATTAGGTGAGACAGTTCCTTGTCTTAGGTTTGTGGTTTTATCTGGTTCAAAGTTTTGTCAAGTTGATGTTACCTGTTAGGGAGTAAAGCTTTGGTTAAGCAATCACTCAGTGATCCGTGCCCTTTAAAACATTTTTTGTAAATGAAGAATAATAATACAGGGTCTTTTTATTACTGGCACTAATCAGCAGATGAGCACTGGTCCAAGGTTTCAAAGTTACAATAGCTAAGCAGAAGGTATTTATGCAGTCTGGATCAGGGTATGCCCAGGCATGTCCCTGCCCTATTTATTGTGTGATTGGATTTTCATTGTGATGGCATTAGAGGCATGGTTCAGGCAGGATTGATCTCGATCCTTACAAGTTTCTAATTACATGATCTGTTTATAGTACAATAATCATAAAAAAACATTGTTTCTGGAAAAGCAATGCAAATTTAAGGTTAAAAATGAACATTGATTAGAACAGTCATTTTAAGGCAAATCAATGACAGTTTGATTGATCATTTTCTCCCTCATACAGGGTGGTGTCTTTATGTCTTTTTGTCTAATGAGCTAAAGAACTAAGATTAAACAAGTTTGCTATTTACCATAAATATCCCACCAGTTGTAAAGAACAGATTTGTGCTGACAAATGCTCAAGAAGACATGCATAGACAGCCCAGACAGAAAGACCAAATTCCAAGATATCCTCTCTAAAGTCAACTCCTTCGAAGCTAAGACTAAGAAAAAGAAGCTTCACAAGATCAGAAGAGGCATTCAGGATACAGTACCCTGACAGGAGAGGGGAAATTATTACTATAAGTTTCTCCAACAACAATAAACCTACCAAATACAATAAACATAATGGCACCATAGGAAGGAAACATACCAACCAGGCAATTTGACATAAAAACAGACTTCCAAAGACCCAGTCCACTCCTACAAGGACTTTCATGAAGAACTAATCCACTAAGAGCAAGATTGGTACCCCCACACCATTCATCCTCCAGAGAACTTGCAAAGCACATTGAGGGCCACCCCAATGAACATAGAAATAAAACCAGACACCTCATCTGACGCCACCAGCTCACCACTCCAGAAACCAATACCAACCCTGGATGGAGAAATCACCACAAGGCAGTTACCAACAGAAGCACAAAAAATGTAAGGGCTAAACGGATTTAAAGCACCTTTGGATCCCACCTACTGAGCTGATAGATCAACAAGGGAGGAGACAGTGAGACCCCCAACCAGGCACCTTGAAATATGGAACCACTCAAAAACCCTTTAAACTGCATTGAACTCCAAGTTCTTAGAAAAGGTCTCACATTCATTCCACACCAAAGAGGCATCCTAACCAGCACCATAACAGACCTGAAAATGTTACCCACAAACTCAACATTAACATATACTTTCATGAACAGACTTTCTTACAGGAGAAAGAAGTCCCCCCATACAGCTTAACCACCACATGCAAATGGAAAACAATGAGCAATTTCTGCCCCCCCACCCAATTACCTCCACGTTTGAAAACAAATGTGAGAACATCTGTAAAATCTTGAAAAAAACACCCAAGAGAAGACTCTACAACCTCAACAAACAGGAAGCCCAGGCACTTATGAACCTAAATAAGGATAATTCCAGAAGGATAATGAAAATGGAAAAAGGAGGCGGAATACTGGTCATTCACACCTCAGGTTATTCCAACAAGATCCTGAAGCTTCTTAATAACCCTACGTTTTACACCCTGACAGACATAGGCAAAATCAAGACAGCATATGAAATAATCCCTCTAGAAATCCTGAACCTCATGAGGAAGGGCTTATTGGATGCAACCTACATGACATCCTGATGGTAAACCACCCAAAAATCTCTAATTTCTTTATGATCCCAAAGCCACACAAAAACCTCCTCCTCCAAAGACCAGTCATGGTTATTTGAGGATCCATAAAATAACCCATATCAATCTTTCTGGAGGTTCAAGTCAAACCATTAGCTGACAAAAACAAATCTTTCATCCTTGACTCAATGAGCTTTCTCAAAAATATCAGAAACACCAAAATTCACCAATAACTAAAACAGTAGTGATTCCAATAAACAAGGCTCATGTAAAACCCAAATCTTTTATTCACAACATGTAGCAGAAAAGTTAAGTGCTTTCAATCATAATATCAGGACTTCCTCAGAACTTTTACGTGAGTCTAGTTTATTGAAATCACTGCTGTTTTAGTTATTGGTTGCTTTTTAGTAATTTCTATTTCCACCTTTGTGGTTATTAGCTGTTTTGTGGAAACACCAAAAGTGAAGCTGAATCTTATCTAGTTATCATAGACTTTGAAGCCCTGTGTACAGTACTCTTGCATGATTGCTGCATTTCCTAAAGGGGAAACCAAAATGATCACCATGCTACTGAAACTCTTGTTGAACAACTACTGTCTGTTGGAGGGGCACTATTTCAGACAACAGGAGTAGCCATGGAGGAGCCATGTCTCTGAGCCTCACAAATGTGACACTTGGGAAATGGGAAAAAGAACAGGCCTACAATTCCTCCTTTTTCCAGCATATGGGATACTACCTCAGACTCATAGATGTTATATTCCTTGTCTGGAATAGCGCCATTGAGGGCTTGGTGAATGTTTTCAATCACATCAATAATTCCACCAGCTTCCTTAAATTCACCTCAGCACACAGCAAGGAATCCATTAACTTCCTAGACCTCATAATTAGCAAAAAATAAGCTACAAGTCAATTCTCAAATGACCTCAGTCAGAAACCCAGCAGAGTCGGCCTGTTTTTACAATAACTGCATGCCTTACATAATTAAATGCAATGTAATCAAATCACAAGGACTTTGGATAGCTCAAGTCTCGAAGGAGCTAGCAACCTGTTGTTGTTCATCCGTCATTGTCGACGATGACCAAAGACATCATGTCAAGGAGGTTGATTTGAGTACGGTGTGTCCGGCTGTGGCTGATCAGTCCGATGTGGACTCAGAAAGCTCTGCTGCACGTTGGGCACAAGTGGTCAGTTGGGTTGGTTGGCAGTGAGTTGGCTGTGTGTTTACGCAGCTCATGCTTCCTCTGTGCCTCTGCAGTCCTGCTCTGCTCGTAGAAGGTAGCACCTTTGCTGATGCAGCTTCACCAGATGGGGCAGTCTTGCGCTAGGGTTTCCCAAGAGTCCGGGTCAATGCCAAAGCTCTTCAGAGAAACTTTCAGTGTGTCCTTGAAGTGCTTTTTCTGCCCACCTTGTGTGCTTTTGCATCCTGCAAGTTCATCATAAAACAGTCTCTTGGGGAGGCGTGCATCTGTCATACGTACAATATGGCATGCCCACCTGACTTGGGCTCTCTTCAGCAGGGTGTGGATACTTGAAAGTCCAGCCTGAGAGAGGACAACTGTGTCTGAAACTTTGTTCTGCCAGGTAATTGTCAGCAGCCTTCTTAAGCAGTTCATATGGAAGCAATTCAGTTTTTTGGCATGATGCTCATACACAGTCTATGTCTCACAGGCATACAGTAGTGTGGACAGTATGACATGATGCTCATACACAGTCCATGTCTCACAGGCACGCAGTAGTGTGGGCGGTATGACTCATACACAGTCCATGTCTCACAGGCACACAGTAGTGTGGGAAGTACAATTGCCTTGTACACCTTCAGCTTTGTGGACAGTTTGACACCTCTCCTCTCCCTCACTGACTCCCCCAGCTGTCCAAATGCAGAGCTTGCCTTGGCGATGCATGTGTCTACCTCATCGTCAATGTTCACAAATCTGGAGAGTGTACTGCCAAGGTATGTAAACTTGTCAACAGTCTTCAGGATCTCACCTTCAGTGGTGATAGTTGGTTCTGCATACGTCTTCTGCAGTGCGGGCTGATGCACAACCTCAGTCTTCTTGGTATTAATTGTGAGGCCGAAGTTTCTGCAGGCAGTGGAAAAGCAGTTCATACTCTGCTGCATCTAGGCCTCTGTGGCAGCATTGAGTGCACAGTCATCTGCAAATCATGCACAAAGTCCTCTGCAGCCTTGGTCTTGGCCTGTAGCCTTTGCAGGTCGAACAGCCTGCCATCAGTCTTGTATCTAATCTTGATGCTGGTTTCATCATCATTGCAGAAGCCATCTGCCAGCATGGCCGAGAATATCATGCTGAACAGCATGGGTGCTAATACACAGCCTTGCTTGATTCCATTGGTGACTGGGAAGGCATCAGAGGAGTCTACATCATACAGTACTCGAGCAAGCATTCCATCATAGAACTGGCACACCATACTGATGAATTTGCCTGGGCAGCCAAACTTCTTCATGATCCGCCGTAGACCCTCACGACTGACAGTGTCAAAGGTTTTGGTCAGGAACACGAATGTTGTATAAATATCCCTGTTTTGCTCCTGGTACTTCTCCTGAATTTGACGTGCTGCAAATATCATGTCCAGTGTCCCTCGACCCTCTCTAAAGCCACATTGACTCTCTGGCAGGTGTCCATCTTCCATGTGTTGAATGAGATGGTTGAGGAGGACTCTGGCAAGGATTTTGCCGGCAATGACCAGGAGAGAGATTCCTCTGTGGTTGTCACAAGACTACCTGTTTCCCTTTCTCTTATAGAGATGGACAACTGAAGGCATCCTTTAGCTCCTGAGGGATAACTTCCTGTTGCCACATGGTCTGGAAGAGCTCGGTGAGCTTCTGTAACAAGACTGGTCCCCCTGTTTTGCAGATTTCAGCAGGAATGGAGTCAGAGCCTGGTGCTTAACTGTTGGAGAGAAGTTAATTGCTTCCTTAACCTCTTATTTCTTTGGAGGTTCTGCCAGGGAGGTGTTAATGGCGACTTCCGGCATGTGGTCAATGGCTTCGGTATTGATAGAGGAAGGCCTATTCAGGACATTGTTGAAGTGCTCAGCCCATCATTCCAGGATGGCTTTCTTGTCAGGGAGCAGGGTGGACCCATCGGCACTGAGCAGTGGTGATGTTCCTGAGGACTGTGGCCCGTAGATGGTCTTCATGGCATCATAGAAATGCTTGGAGTTGTTGCTATCAGCGTACTTCTGGATCTCATCTATCTTTCTGCTAAGCCAGGAGTCTTGCATCTCTCTGAGCTTTTCTTGCACCTTGCTTTTGATAGAGTTATAGGCTGCTTTCTTGAATATGGATGTAGTGTCTTGCTGGAGGGATCTGAAGGCTTCACACTTCTTATCCACCCACTTCTCAATGTTTTCATCATTATCATCAAACCAGTCCTGGTGTTTGTGTGTGTTCATGACCAAATGACCGAGAGCAGTGTTGTAGACCACATCCCTAAAGGCTGCCCAGTCCTCTTCTGCACTGTTGGTGCCAAAGCTGAGTTGATCAAGCTTACTGTTCAGGTCCTCCCCGAGGTTCTGGTGCACAGAGTGCTGATCTAACTTGCTGACATTCAAGTGCCTATTGGTCTTTTTCCCCTGTGGGCGCCGCCTAGGCTGAATGTGCATGTTGAGTTTTGAGAGGATGAGTCTGTGGTCTGCCCAGCAGTCTGTGCCACACATGGCCTTAGTCACTCTAACATCCTGCTTGTCCCTTCTCCTTAATATAACATAATCAATGAGATGCTTGCTTCGTGGATGCATCCAGGACATTTTGTTACGGTTGGGTAGGCGGATGTGTTTGTGATCAACAGGTCAAGAGCTGTGCAGGTCTTCAGAAGTAAATGATCATTGCTGTTACTGTTGCTGTTACTGTTGCTGTTGCTGTTGCTGTTGCTGTTACTATTGCCGACTCCATTCCTCCCAGTGACACCCTCCCATGTCTGGCAGTCTGCACCAACTTTGGCATTGAAGTTACCTAAGATGACGGCTTATCCACCTTGGGCACAGATGCCATGAGGGACTCCAAGTCTTCATAAAACTTGTCTTTAATTTCCTCTGGATTTGTCATGGTGGGGGAATATACACAGATGAAGGTGGCGTGGCACTTTCCTTTAAGGGGGTGCTGCAGAGACATGAGTCGGTCATTGAATCCTTTAGGGAGGCTAGCTAATTTGCTAATCAGATTAGATCTGATGACAAAACCCACTCCTGCTTCACAACATTCATCACTGCTGTGGCCATTCCAAAAAAAATATAACCAGCTTTAACTTCTGTCAGCTGGCCATCATCTGCGAACCTGGTCTCACTGAGGACTGCTAACTGGATGTTGTACCTGCCGAGTTCTCTTGTGACAAGTGCTGTCTATCTCTCAGGTCTGTCTGTTTTGGAGCTATCCATGAGTGTGCGCACATTCCATGTGCCAATGGTGAGCAAAATCACAAATGTTTTTTTCTTTGTGATTCGACTGCATGGTTGGGATCCCTGCCTGTTGCAGCAAGCAGGCCAAGGGTAGGATGAAACAGGCTATGTTTAGGGCACCTTTTCTAGCCCATTCCTCAGAGCATGAACGTGAGCAGAGCGATCCTAAATAGGGCTGCTCAGACACCCAGGGGGCTGCCGAACTCCACTGCTGCTTCAGTTAAGTAGAGAGTGACCCATTACCCTGGGCTGCCTGTGTGTGAGGTTGTGGCTACAACTTCCAGTGTATCCACACCTGCTGCTTTGTCATTTGCTCATCACCACAGGACTTGGGGTGTGATGTCTTGACTTGCACGTGAATTGGATTATAGTGAGAGAGAGTTGCGCAGATCGTCAGTCTCACTCTCTCATCCCAGCCTATCTTGATCCAGTGGCAGGACATAGTCGAGATGACTGGAGATGGGTTGGGATGCAGTGGATGGCCAACAGTGTCCTAATGTGTCTCACTGTGCCCTATTTGCACTCCACATCACTTTGCTGAGTCCGCTTTCTGCCCATTGAATCAGTCTGGTGATTTCCTCCCTGCAGTCTGCCGGATCCAGTCTTCGCATACATAGGTAAACAAGTTCTGGCTCACCGAGGGTTGCAAACCCATCGGCTACCCTCACCTGGCTTTGTCGGTCAGTCGAAGCCATTGCCTGGGGTGTGGCCACTGTTGCATGCAGACAGCTACTAGAAACCACAGGTAAGAGCCGAGTGTCAGGTGAGGACCAAGGTGAATGAACTTCTCTGAAGAGCATGACATGTTCGCCCATCAGAGGTACTGCCTCTCCCTGGCACCCCTACTAACTGTAGGTAAAACCCCTTCCATATCATTGTGTGCACCCTCACAATGGATGGTGCAGTGGTACAGTGGTAGTGTTGTTGCCCCACAGTAAGAGGTTGTCTGGTTCGATTCTCGGCTGGGTACCTTCTGTGTGGAGTCTGCATGTCCTCCCACACATTCATGTGGTTTTCCCCCGGGTACTCCAGTTTCCTCCCATGTTACAAAGACATGTGTTTGAGGCGTTTCTCTTCGGGCCTCCTCTGAAAATTGGCTTCGTTTTAAGCCAGACTTTCCCAGTAAACAAATGTTAAATAAATAATAAATAAATTGTTGGCAATAGGTCTATAGGTCTCCCACCATGAACCACAAGAACCACTCTAAGTGGACCTACTTCAGTCACTCACTATGCAGCCAAGCACCTTGGTCATGGGTGATTTCAACTATCTTTCCATCAATTGGGAGTCATATATGAGCACAAACATTCTAACCCTAAGGTTTCTGGACTTTGTAAATACAAATACTCTGGAACAGATAGTCTGCACCTCCACAAGGGGCTTGAATGTCCTAGACTTAGTACTCACCAACATAGAGGTCTCTGCACTACCCCCTGTGTGTTGCCCTCCCAGGTAATCAGTCTCGTTTGAAGTAACAATCATACCTGACCCCCCACTCATGAGCAAAAAGGATGAAAAATGTTTCCAGTGCAAACTATAGCCTCCTAAGTGATGGCATAGTTTCAACAATGACTCCTACACCGAGGTGTACACAAATACCCTGTATAAACACTTATACAGATGTATAGATTCAGCTGTACCCAAATGGATCAAAACAAGGTCCTCACAAAAAAACAAGCCACCCTGGTGGACATCAAGCATAGATTATAGAGAAAGAAGAAGAAACTAACATCTAAGAACAAGAGGGACCTGACTCAGCAGAGAAAGGACACCCTCCACAGCCTGAACGAGCAAATCAGAGATCTTGTAAAGTCCTCTGACGCCAATTATGAAGCTAAACTAGCATCCCTAGCCAAGGATAATCACAAGGCATTCTTCAGCTACATCCCTAAAAGGGAAGGCCCAGCTTTGTGCCGAACTAGTAGTGGATGGTACCACTCATACTGACCTGAGGACATCGCCAATTTGTTAGTGGACAGATTTGGTGCAAATATCACCCTCCTGTCCCCAGCAGGCATATCCCAAAGCATATCTCTCACCAGTCCTCTATCTAGTATCTCAAAAGAGCAGATCATAACCGCACTCTTCATGGCCAAAAACACAACCTCTATGGTACCGGATAATATCCCAGGCTGCCTACTAAAGTCTTTCGGCTTTTCCCGGTTAGGGGTCGCCACAGCGGAACTCCAGTCCGCTCATGACTGGCAGTGGATTTTTTACAGTGCTGAATTGCCAGCCTGATGCCCAACCTTCAAAGAAGGCACAGCCATTCACACTCACACCTACCTGCATGTCTTTAGCATCACTCGACCGTGGGGAGGACATGTAGACTCCACACAGAAGGCGGTCCAGCCGAGAATTGAATGGGAGAACCTCTTACCTACTAAATGGTTTAAAACAGGACCTAGTGGAAACACTTGACACTCTCTTCAACCACAGTCTAAGTACTGGATTTGTCTCAGCCAAGTGGAAAACAGTAAGTCCCTTACACAAAGTGGATCCATGAAACAATATTGGGAACTATAGTCCCATAAGCCTAACCAGCCTTATCTGCAAAGCCATTGCGAGAATCTTCATGGAACTTATCAACAAAAACATAGGTGACCTTCAAACCCTTGACCTAACCCAATTTGGCTTTGTTAAGGGTAGATCATGCTTATTAAACCTGGTGGACTTCTTCGAGAATGCCACCAAAACCCTGGATGAAGGCAAAACAGTACATACAGCCTATCTTGACTTAGCCAAAGCTTTTGACACACTCCCCCACTCAGGCATAATTAAGAAACTCACCCAGCTGGGAATAGGTTCATAGGTTGGTACTAGGCTATTGGCCCTAGGGCCTATGCAAGCCTAGCCATAACAATTCCCTGGCTATTTCTTCCCACACTATTTACTTCCCTGGACCGCTGTCTAGCAGGGCGACTGATGTGATCCCTGGGGTGAAGTTTCTTTCTCCCATCCAATCATCAAGGTTCCTTTTGAAGAGGGCCAAAGAAGCGCTCTGCTTGACATGTATGGGCAGTCTATTCCAGAGTCTGGAGAGTCTCTGGGTCAGGAACCTATCACTCCAGCATGTTTTGTTTATTGTGATGACAAGATTTTAGATCCCTGGAGCATGTGGCTCTGAGGGATTGGGATTTCTTTAAGTGTAGCATGTCCAACAGCTCTGGGTTTGACATGGCCTTGTATGTTAAGCAGAGATTGCCTCGGAGTAGACAATATGCGACAGAGTATAGCTGGAGTTTTTTAAGGCGGTCAGCATAGAGCATCTGCTTTTGTTCTGTGATTCTTTTAGTGAGGTATTTCTGCGGCCTTTCCAGTTGTTGCAGATGTCTTGAGAGGTACATACCAAATGTGGCATTGTATTCAATAATGGGTCTAATGAGGAATGAGTACAGTGGGACAATGACCTCCTTTTTTCTGGATGAAAAGTCCTTAGTGATAAGGTGTGCCACATAGAAGGATTTCCTGACTGTTGTGGTGATGTGGTTATTGAAGGTGAGACCACATGTGTCCCTAAGTCTCTTATCACACTTTCGGTGTTTAGTGCACTGCCACCAATGTGATAATTCATGGGTACATATTTTTCCCCAAGGAGGATAACTATACATTTCTTGGCATTGAGCTTGAGCCCATGGCTCTGGCAGCAAGCATCTGTTTCTGTAAGGCCCTTTTGTAGAGTATCCACATCATTCGGGGATTCAGTAATGGCTCCCAGTTTGCAGTTATCTGCGAACTTTGTTAGCCAGAGTCCCTTAGCGTTGGCCTGCACTTCAGAGAAGTAGATGCAAAACAAGAGAGGTCCCAGGACTGAACCCTGAGGTACTCTACTTGTCACTTGTCTGGAGCTGGATTTGGAGTCAGTTACTTTTACAGTGTGGGCTCTGTCAGTAAGCCAGTTAGCAACCCATCGAGTGACGTAGGGATTAATGCCCAGCTTAGTAAGTTTATCTATGTGGGGGATGGTGTCAAAGGCCTTGGTGAGGTCTAGATAGGCTGTGTGGACTGCCTTACCCTCATCCATGGCTCTGGAGACTGATTCAAAGAAGTCAATCAGGTTCAGGAGACAAGATCGGCCCTTCACGAACCCAAACTGGGTGGGTCCAGTGTTTTAATGTTGCCAATGTCTTTATTTATAAATTTCATGATAATACGTTCCATGGCCTTGCAGATCAGGCTTGTCAGACTGATGGGGCAGTAGTTCTCGGGATCCAAGGTGGATCCCCCCTTGTGGAATGGGATAACTGTAGCTGTGCGCCACTCAGTGGGCATGAAGCCTGAGGTGAGGGTATGATTAAACATGACACTTAGGTGAGGTGCCAGTTCATTTTGTAGTTCATGTAGTACACAGCCCGGGATGTCATCTGGTCCCATGGATGCTGTATTCTTATTTATTTATTTATTTTTATTTATTTTATTTTACATTTGTTTACCGGGATAGTCCAACTGGATACATGTCCATTTTCAGTGGAGGCCCGGGGAGAAAAGCTCCACAAAGACAAACTTACATAGATTACACAGGAGTTAGCAAACAATTATAAAAACAAAGTGATTATATACAATGGGTTAGTAGTGATTCCCTAGTAGGGACTCACAATTGTCATGGACAGAGAATTAAAAGTAAGAGACATCAGATTGGAAGCACAGCTTGGTGAGTAGTTACAAGTTCTGATAATTGCAGAATATATTTTTGGTTTATAACTTAATCAGGGTTGGTACATGGGCATAACCAATTCAATTTGAGATACTGTTTGAGTTTTTTTTAAGAGAATTTTGGAGGATTGTAGGGTTATATAGTTTGGCAACAAATTCCAGGTTTTGCCAATGAAGTTGGCAAACAGGGATTCACCAGCAGAGTTATTAGCTTTGTGGGTTTGGACCAGTAGTTTATCGGCTGAGCGTAGGGATCTTAGATTGCTATATGGCTTAATAATATTTTTAAGTGAGGGGGTATCCTCAGAGTGGTACAAAATTTTGTGCGCTCTTAAGAGTTGATTGAATTGAATTAAGCTGGGCAGTTCTAGCCACTCTAGTTGTTTAAGGTTCTGGCAGTGGTGGGTTCTATAGATGGAGCCAGTGGCGAATCTGGCAATATGATTGTAGCTATGGGACAGCTTACCTAGTTCAGATTTGTTGAGGTTTGAGAGTACAGGCGAGGCATATAAGAGAGTAGAGAGTAGGTGTGATCGGGCGATTGCAGTCCTAGCCAGTGGGTTAAAAATGTCTTGTTTCTATACAGTGATCCAAGTTTCTTATTGATGGTCTGTATGGTTTTGTTGACCTGTAGGTCAAATTTGAGATTATTGTCTATGATAACCCCTAGCAGTTTGGTGTGATTATCTGGGGAAATAGTGGTACCATTGTTAGATGTGACAGAGAATGAAAGTGTGGTGGATCTGCTAGTGGGAGAGAAGAGTAGAAATTTAGTTTTATTGGGGTTCAGAAGTAGGCGTTGATTGGTGAGCCACTTCTCGATAGTGTTAAATGTATTTTGGGTTAAGATTTGCAAGTCGGATGGGGAGGTGGCTGAGCAGATGAGAGTGGAATCATCTGCGTATTGGATGCAGGTAGCTTTAGGGATAGCAGTGTGGAGGTTATTGATAAAAATAGAGAAGAGTAGTGGACCTAGTATGGACTCTTAAGGGACACCAAGTGTGAGAGGTAACTGGCTGGAGAGTTTGCCCTGCCATAGTACTGCCTACTGTCTACCAGTCAGGTAGGACTGGAACCACTGGATAGCAGGCTTGTTGAGGGAAATAGATTTTAATGAAAGAAAGAGAAGTTCATGGTTGACCATGTCAAAGGCTTTTGATAGGTCAAGAAGGAGGGCAGAGCTTAGCCTATTGTCATCCGTGTTTTGGTTTATGGCAGTAGTAAAGGAAAGGAGGGCTGAGGTGGTGCTGTGGTATGGCCTGAAACCATGCTGGGAGTTGGATAGTAAGTTATTCTGTGAAAGGTATTGCATTAGTTGCTTGTGTACACATTTCTCCATTATTTTGGCTAGAGGGGAAAGAATGGCAATGGGTCTATAGTTGGATATGTCTGAGGAGCTACCACCTTTATGGAGTGGGATGAAGTGAGATATTTTCCAGAGGGAGGGGATAGCATTTTCGGATAAGGTTCTGTTGATGAGGATAGATATGGGATATGCAATGGCATCTGCAGCTATTTGCAGGTACTTTGCAGGAGGAGGTCAGCAGTGAGGGTGGTAAGTTTTAGATTTTTTAGAAATGTTTTGATAAAACTACTGGATATTGGCTGGAAGCCAAATTCCGGGTGATTATTAGGTAGATTAGGCATGTGGTTTAAGTTAGTTGATTTGCTAGGAATTGGATTGTTTCAATGAAAAAGTTATTAAAGGCGCTAGCTATTGTCTCTGGGGAACTATGCGTGTAGTTAGCCGGGGTTTGGGTGGTGGAGTGACCTGGGAAAAGTAGTTGATGTAAGCCTGCCCAGAACTTTTGAGGGTTGTTGTGGTGTTTTTGTAGGAGAATTTGGTAGAAGCTTTTTTTTTATCCAGTAAAATAGATTTTTTGTATCATTCCTGAGTTGACGATATTTTAGATGATCAAGTGAGGCTTTGGTTGTTCTCCAGCTGGCCCAGGCTTTGTTTCTAGTTTTGATTTTTGCTTTGGTATATTTTGTGAGCCATGGTGCTGTATTAGATCTAGTTTTTATTGTACGTGCTGGAGCATGGGAATCAAGGATACTTAGGAATTTATTGTTAAAGTGATCTATGGCCTCCTCTAATGTTAGATTTTTTAGTTTTGACCAGTCAATTGCTTTTAATTCATTTTGGAATATAGCAGCATCAAAGTTTTTCCTGTTTCTATATGTTTTATATTTGGGCTGGTGAGGGTTTCCTGCCTTATGTTTTATGATATAGGTTAGACAATGGTCACTGAGGTCATCAGAGAGAGTACCAGCTGTGTACAGTTGGGGTTGGTTATTAACTAGGATCCAGTCTAGAATACTTTCCTTGTTGGTTGGTTTGTTTATCCTAGTGGGAGAGGTTATGGTCTGTTTAAACCCAGATACGTTTATATGAGTGAGGGGGGGGGTCGGAGGAGCAGGGGTGCCAGTCGGTGTTAAAATCACCAAGAACTATGGTTTCTTGGGGATAGGTAGTGGATAACCAGTAAAGGAGATTTCTAGGGTATTTAGGTTGTTGCCTGGTGGAATGTATGCACAGACAATGTTCAAGTGTTTGTTTTGGTTAATTTGTAGCTTGGTTATGAAGAGTTCACATTATTGAATTGGGGAGGTTGAATGGTATCTCTATTAACAGTTAGAGTATTTTTGTAAAGGACTGCTATCCCACCTCCTTTCCTTGTAGCACAGTCTAACCGGTGAATATTGTATCCTGGAGGCAGTATCTCATTGTCAGTAGTACTGGGTTTTAGCCAGGTTTCCGTAAGACGCATAATGTCTGGGGAGTAGGTTGCTAGGAGGGCGTGTAGGTTGGGAATCTTATTGTTAATACTTCTAATATTTAGGTGAAATGCTAGGAGGGAACTAGTGGGAGTATTCATGGGTAGCTTGACTGTAGAGTTTGTGGTAGGGGAGTGGAGGTTATTGGGTGTGGGTGGGCCAGGGTTGGGATATGTCTCCATGTGTTATAAGGTTATTGTGACAGGATATTCTGAGCTTTAGGAGTTTGTTTATAAGCTTTATATAGTCTTTGTCTTTAGGATTATGTTTTGTGGCTGTACAGGGGTGGTATTTTATAGAGGGTGGTATATTCGGTGTGCAGGGGAAGGTAAAGTGTTTGGTGTTGTGTGTGAAGTCGTGGTCAAGTGTTTGTTCATAGGCAGTGAGATGGTAAAATAGAAACAGTATAGGCATTTGTGTTTTTTTGCTTGTTTGCATTTTGATAGGGGGCGGGCCAAATTTGATTGCTGACTGTGCTAACAGGGTGTGGAAGAATGAGAGAGAAGGAAATGGGTTAAGGGGGCAGGGTTGCTCAATGATGTGTGAGGTGCTGATTGGTGCTTAGCAGGAGGGGAGTGGCAAGGAAGTGGCAAAGTCTGGTTTAAATTTAGCACTAGTAGGGATGGGTGGAATTTGGGGGAAGGGAGGGGAGCGGAGCGGGGCTAACACTGACTCAGAGTTACCTTGGGCTTTTGGTTTGGTTTGTATGATTGTATGTAAGCAGCGTTGTTGGCTGTACTTTAATTTGTTTTATTCTTTTTTAATTTTACACCAATTTTCAGGCTAAGTTTAACTGGATCCTAGGGATAAACTAGCAAGTGTAGTCAATAAGGAGGGAGCAAAATTACTTTATCAAATTAAAAAGTAAATGCTTGGGACTGGAACACTGTGTGAGTGTAAGGCTGATTCAAAGTAGTATAGCCCAATCTAGTGGCAATTGGCTAGATCCCTTCACTTTGTGCATACACCATTAAGCCTCAACAGTTTACAAAAACTAAACTGTAGTTCACCGATTACAATTGAAAAGCTGGAGGGAGTCAGGTTCTTGCTTCCCAGAGGTTTTACTTAGTTAAGATAGCCAGCTTCAGTAGAGAAGGTAGAAATTGCTTTATGCAGTGAATCCCAGGTGGGGGTGCGGGTGGGGATGGGGGGGGTCACTCAAGAAAGAAAGCCGTGCAAACTATTGCAATTGAAAAGCTGGAGGGCGTCAGGTTCTTGCTTCCCAGAGGTTTTACTTAGTTAAGATTGCCAGCTTCAGTGGAGAAGGTAGAAATTGCTTTATGCAGTGAATCCCTGGGGGGGGGGGGGGTCACTCAGGAAAGAAACCCGTGCAAATTACTGTGCAGGCACAACAACAGAAGGGTAGGGAAGGTACAACAGCTACAGGATGAAATGAATTCTTAGCTATGGAGAGTGCGTTTTTTTACCTGTGTGGCCGTTATTACCAGAATTTGGCAATCTTCCAGTATTGAGATGAGCCATTTAGGGGGTGAGAGGGGGGTGAAGTTGACACTGAATCGATCTGCCAGGATATTGGCAATATCCTTGAGATCAGTATATTTAATGTCATTAACCCATATGTCGCTAGATGGGTAGGGAACTGGCTCACCAATAGAGTGCATACAGTCAAAGTTGGGGATTCCACCTCTACCAGCAAACCAGTTACCAGTGGTGCACCACAAGGATCTGTGCTGGGCACCGTACTGTTTGGAATCTATTTCTCAGAAGTCTAGGTGAAAATAGATGGCCTGTGGCTTATCAAGTTCGCTGAAGACTGCAAACTGGGTGCAATCATTGAGTCTCCCAATGATGTTGACATACTACAAAAAGGCTTATACAGACAAATGACTGGTGCCAAAGCCACAGACTTAAACTAAATGCAAAAAAAAAAAAAAAGTGTTATCATCCCTTTCAGCAGAGGGGAAGTCTCTGCAAATTACAATATTAACAGTACCCCCTTGGCTCAAATCCTGTGGTGAGAGATTTGGAAACACAGGTTGATAGCAACCTTAACTTTGATTACCATGTATCCACAGTAGTATGAAAGACCGTCTACATTGCACATCTCATAAGTAAGGGCATCACATTCAGAGCTAAGGATGTTGTAACTCCCCTGTACTCATCTCCCTCATCAGACAACTAACAGAGTACAATGCTCCCTTCTGTATGCACCTCACTGGACAACTGCAGCAGCTGGAGATACTTCAAAGGTTTTGCACCAAGAAAATTTAGGGCCTTCAACAGATGACCTACATGGACAGACTGAAGGTCCTGTCACTGTACTCTGTATCTTACAGGCTGCTGAGGGGCAACTTGTGCCTGGCCTACAAAGCAGTCTCAGACCCTGCCCTAATGGAAATGCACATCCGCAAGTCAAATGGGACAAGATTCACTCACTCTAGGGATCTTAACCTAGCCTGTGACATTAACAGGACATGCTGGAGAGACGGATATGTCTCCCAGAGACTGCTACTCCTCTGGAAGAAACTCCCAATTCATATAAAACAGAGCTCCTCAATGACTCTCTTTAATTGTAACTGAGACAACTGGATAGTAGACTGTAAATTTACCCCGGGGTGTCACCTATGTCCCTCTTGGCTAAGGGCAGTCGGTGCTGATCATAGACTCATGCTACAAATATAGACCATACAACTTGCTGAGTAAGGGAACAAGGGTATAACATGGCTATACTTATAAAGGCCCTAGGGCCAATAGCCTAGTAACCTCCTATGAACCTATGAATCTATGAACATGGAAAACAGCAAATGCCCTGGAGTTTAGGACAAAAAAAATGTTTCCTGTTTTCTGCAATAGCTGCATAAAAATTATCTCTTTATCTGAAGCGTTTTAATCATCATCTTCTTTCGGCTTTTCCTGTTAGGGGTCGCCACAGCGGATCACCTGTTTCCATTTCCTCCTGTCCTCTGCATCCTGCTCTGTCACACCAACCACCTGCATGTCCTCTCTCACCACATCCATAAACCTTATCTTAGGCCTTCCTCTTTTCCTGTTACCTGGTAGCTTCACCCTTAGCATCTTTTTCCCAATATACTCAGCATCCCTCCTCAGCACATGTCCAAACCAACGTAATCTTGCCTCTCTGGCTTTGTCTCCAAATCTACCAACCTGGGCTGACCCTCTAATATACTTATTCCTAATCCTGTCCACCCTCGTCACACCCAGTGCAAATCTTAACATCTTTAACTCTGCCACATCCAGCTCAAACTCCTGCCTTTTTGTCAATGCCACTGTCTCCAACCCATATAACATAGCTGGTCTCACTACCCTATTGTAGAGCTTCCCTTTCACTCTTACAGGTACTCGTCTGTCACAAATCACTCCTGACACTCTTCTCCACTCACTCCATCCTGCCTTTACTCTCTTCTTCACCTCTCTTCCACACTCACCGTTACTCTGAACTATTGACCCCAAGTATATAAACTCATCCACCTTCACCACCGCTACTCCTTGCATCCTCACCATTCGTCTATCCTCCCTCTCATTCACACACATATATTCTGTCTTAGTCCTGCTGACCTTCATTCTTCTTCTCTCTAGAGCATATCTCCATCTCTCCAGGGTCTCCTCCACCTGTTCCCTATTCTCACTACAGATCACAATGTCGTCTGCAAACATCATTGTCCATGGGAACTCCTGTCTGATCTCGTCTGTCAACCTGTCCATCACCATTACAAATAAGAAATGGCTCAGAGCTGATCCTTGATGTAACCCCACCTCCACCTTAAACGTATCCTTCACTCCCACCGCAGACCTCACCACTGTCACACTACCCTCGTACATATCCTGTACCACTCTTACATACTTCTCTGACACTCCTGACTTCCTCATACAATACCACAACTCCTCTCTAGGGACCCTGTCATATGCTTTCTCTAAGTCTACAAAAACAAAATGCAACTCCTTCTGACATTCTCTGTACTTCTCCATCAACACTCTCAGAGCAAACATCGCATCTGTAGTGCTCTTTCCTGGCATGAAACCATACTGCTGTTCACTAATCATCACGTCCCTTCTTAACCTAGCTTCCACTACTCTTTCCCATAACGTCATGCTGTGACTGATCAATTTAATCCCTCTGTAGTTATTACAGCTCTGCACATCACCCTTATAAATCGGTACCAAAACACTTTTTCTCCATTCCTCAGGCATCCTCTCACTTTCTAAGATTTCATTAAACAATCTGGTTAAAAACACCACTGCCATTTCATCTAAACACCTCCATGCTTCCACAGGTATGTCATCTGCCAACAGCCTTTCCATTCTTCATTCTCTTCATAGCCATCCTTACGTCCTCCTTGCTAATCCATTGTACTTCATGATTCACTATCCCTACATCATCCAACCTTCTCTCCCTCTCATTCTCTTCATTCATCAACCCCTCAAAGTACTCTTTCCATCTCCTCAGCACACTCTCCTCGCTTGTGAGTATGTTTCCCTCATTATCCTTTATCACCTTTACCTGCTGCACATCTTTCCTAGCTCGGTCCCTCTGTCTAGCCAATCGGTACAGGTCCTTTTCTCCCTCCTTAGTGTCCAACCTTTCATACAACTCTTCATACGCCTTATCCTTAGCCTTCGCCACCTCTCTCTTTGCCATGCACCTCATCTCCTTATACTGCTCTCTACTTTCTTCATCTCTCTGACAATCCCACTTTTTCTTTGCCAACCTCTTTGCCTGTATACTCTCCTGTACTTCCTCATTCCACCACCATGTCTCCTTGTCGTCTTAATACTATACGGAAAAATAGAAACAACTCAAATTCTACAAGAATAAGCTATTGTTTTGGCAAAAACAATGAAGTCTAGTCCTTTGCATTGGTTGTGGGTATGGTTTTTCCTGCAAAATTTCACATTTCTATAGAAATCGTCTCACTTTGGGTATATGAATAGGTGGAAACCGTAAATGAGTGGTATTCACCAGATGAATTTTTGTCTGTCTACAAACACATATAAGATTCCCACT